>NW_028281142.1:150000-302500 GCF_059751285.1 Brachycentrus maculatus
ATATATATATATATATATATATTTATATATATATATATATATATATATATATATATATATATATATATATATATATATATATATATATATATATATATATATATATATATATATATATATATATATATATTCTATATATATATATATATATATATATATATATATATATATATATATATATATATATATATATATATATATATATATATATATTCTAAAAAACAAAAAATCCTAAAATTTTTATTTAAAACAATTTAAACATTTTTTTAAATCGGACGTGGGCAGATAAGTGACCTCTCCAGTGGAATGAATGCGATTTAACGAATACTACGCCTTAATGCGTTCTTTGAAGTTATAAGAGATTTTTACATTCTTATATAAAATCTATCTTCTATATTTTGTAAAGTGTAATTTTTAATGAAATGAAAATAAATTTATTTTAAATATGGTATGTACTTGAAATACTCATTGAAGAATAAAACTACGTTTGAACAAGTTCAACAAAGTGATGTATGTCTACATTCGCCTTATAAATTTGTTATACTGTTCTTGGTTGACTTATTCGATTCGTATGATTAAACCATCTTAAAACAACTTTCTTACTGCTTATATCAGCCTTGCAATCTTTTCTAACATCAATCATCATTCGAACAGATATGGCTCACTCCTTTCAACAACGTCATATATCGAAAATCGTAAATTATCACTTGTGCATGTTTTTGAAATGCCCAGAAAATGTACTATATCCCAGCAAAAGTGGCATATTTTTAACTTAATATTAACCCGCTACAGGGCAAAAAATGTTGTTTTTGCATTTTGAAGAAAATGTATTGCTTAATTATTTTTTTAAATACACAAAATATTTTTTAAATGGAGAAAAAACCTAAAAAGATCAGTTGCACAGTTAAAAGTTCAATAAGTGGCTTGATATTTATTTTTAATACATTTTATTATATTTTTAAACTTTAAAAACCATCTCCTAAAAAATCTTTTTTTTTATATATGACATTGTTGAAAGGAGTGAGCGATATGTGTACATATCACACATAATTAACCTGGGGCAGAAAAAATGTGTTAACTTTGAGCCAGCCGAAAACAGGACCTAAGCCTGAATGTCCAAACTTTAAAATTTTCTTATCATAATAACAATAGTTTCTTTTCTATTGTAACGTTTATTGTAAATCGAATGTTTTGAGATCTCCCTGCAGACCAAAAGTTTTGAGGCATTCTTCGTTTTTTTTGATGAGATATTGATGCTTTCATATCATTACTAATTCTGATAAATTATATACAAGAACCAAGTTTAGAGCTCGCTGGGGAATGGTTTTGTATACAAATTTATACCGATATTTTACATTGAGCCATTGTAATTTTTCGAATTTCGTCTCTCAGCGAAATTTGAAAATTGAATTAAAAATTCAATCAATGTGTTCTGAAGTTTCATTCAGGGTTGTGCCAGATAAAAAAGTTAAAATAACGAATTTTAGTATAAATTATTTCAAATAAATTTCCCTTTATGGTCACTGTTTTTAATTCAATTTTTATTGATTTGGTAGACATTTTGTGATACTAAACTTTTGTTTAAAATTTTTGTTTAAATTTTGCTTAATATTATTCATTAAACTATTTTATTTCACAACACTTTAAAAAAAATCTATTTTGCTAAATGCATCAAACTAGTGTCACAATAGATGTTTATAAATAGTGGTATTTACCACTATTTCTTTTCACTAGTAATAAGTGAATTTTAAAAACTGTACAGTAAAAAAAAAACAAAATAAATATATATATACATAAATATTTTTTAAATTTCATAAATATATTTATTAGTTAATATTACAAAAAAACTATTCGATTTATTAGCTACACATATGTACTTTGTGACTTCGTGAAAGACATTACTCTTAAGCTCTTGTATTTTTATTCATACACCCAATGTTTATTTATAAGCTACACATATGTGCTTTGTGACTTTATAAAAGAGGTTACTCTTAAGCTCTTGTATTTTTATTTATACACTCAATGTTTATTTATAAGCTACACATATGTGCTTTGTGACTTTATAAAAGAGGTTACTCTTAAGCTCTTGTATTTTTATTTATACACTCAATGTTTATTTATTAGCTACACATATGTACTTTGTGACTTCATAAAAGAGATTACTCTTAAGCTCTTGTATTTTTATTTATACACTCAATGTTTATTTATTAGCTACACATATGTACTTTGTGACTTCATAAAAGAGATTACTCTTAAGCTCTTGTATTTTTATTTATACACTCAATGTTTATTTATTAGCTACATATATGTACTTTGTGACTTCATAAAAGAGATTACTCTTAAGCTCTTTTATTTTGATTAATACACTCAATGTTTATTTATTTCGCTTAATTAAGTACGTAAAACCATCTGTTTTCTTGGATATTTTTTTTTTCATTTTCATGTACGAGAATAAAAGGCTTTTTTTAACAATAGGGGAGGTAAATGTGCTAAACACATTACAAGCACCAATTGATAATTAAATTCAGAACGACGAATCGACTGGAATGGAAGAAGAATTTTAAAATTGATGTACATTATTTTTTGTAATTAATTCTCATGAAAACGCATTTCGTTTGATTCCTTTTCAATAATGAATGTCCCTTTGTAATAATATACCATGGTCGACCCTTGTATAATGTAGTCCCAGATCAAAGCACATAGCCTTTCCACCCTCATATCAAAAGAAAGTGGAGGAAAAATAAGAGGGTTTTATTTATTCTGTTGTTCATATTCAGGAATCTGTAAAAAACACTTTTTTTCATAAATTCGATTTCATTTATCTGAGGTCTACATCGAAAAAGGTACTAGTACATATATATCGTGGGTATGGCAAAAACGTTAACTCTAGAATCCCTGTTTGAATAATCCGTGTTATTGAATGATTTTAGCCCGAATAAAATACCAGCTATTAAACATAATGTTGAATTTACTTTTAAAATCACATATTTCGCTCACTCCTTTCAAGAACGTCATAAATCAAAAAACTTGATTTTTCAGTAGAACGTTTTTAAAGTTTAAAAATATAACACAATGTATTAAAAATAAATAGCAAGCCACTTATTGAACTTTGTATTGCGCAACAGATCTTTTTAGATAAAACCTGAAGGTTTTTTCTCCATTTGAAAAATATTTAGTTTGTTGAAAAAAAAATTAAACGATACGTTTTCTTCAAAATGCAAAAAACAACATTTTCTGCCCTGTAGCAGGTAAATATTAAGTTAAAAATATGCTTCTTTAGCTGGGACATAGTACATTTCCTGGGCAATGTTCACAACTGAAAATTGACGATTTTTGATTTATGACGTTCTTGAAAGGAGTGAGCGATTTTTGACATTTCAAACTACTTAGTGTATTTTGCCAGTTTATAGAACGTGAACGTTGACAACTTTAAAATATACAATATTATGTTATAATTTCATGTTTTTGAGTTAACGTTTTTTGCCAGTTATCCACGATATTTTACACAAATGTTTTAATGTTACTTTCATCGTATAATCTTTTGCATATAATTTTTTGTTCATATTTTTTTAGGAATGTTTTATAACCCTTTCGTGCATATTACAAAAAAGTATAAAAATATCTGATGTAGAATTTATGTAAATAATTAGACACAGAAGTTTTCTTATTTATTTTTTAGGAATTTCAGAAGGGAATATAAGTTTGAGGCTTATTGTATTTGATGAAGCATAATATAGGATTGTAACATTTTCATGATTATGTTTAAAAAAATACAGTTATACGTGAAATAAAATATTTCACTTTATCTACTATTACCATCACGCCGTTTCCCCTCAGATAGGCAGAGATGATGGAACACCACACCCTTATGTCCTGACCAACACTCCTCGCTTCCTCCACATCCATACATCTAGTCATACATACCCTTCGATTACGTAGACTTTTGACACCACCAGATGTTAGGTTCTGATTGATTTGATCTTGCCAAGTTCTATTTTCCGCTCACATTCGCCACATATATTTTTTGAGTCATTTTTCATTATCCATTCTCTCCACATGTCCATATCACCTTAAAGAACTCTTCTTAATCTTAACAATAAATAATTGTTTCGATATTATAAAACAGCGCTCAATAGACGAATATAATAATAAAAAATCCACACACATACAAACATCGCTTTATTTATGTCGAGTAAAAACACCCTTTGAAAAAAATGTAGACATGTTTATATGTATTTGTTTCATAACCATAAAAAATTACAAAATTGTAAAGATTTAATCAATTTACAGTTGGCTTATTCAATTTAGTATTTTTTTTTCAAATTTATGACATTTGATTCGGCGACTTTAATTTAAAAATGTCGTTCAATTAATTCCGCTGACGCGATTCTGTTAAAATTTCCGATTTCCAATACAGGTTAGCTAAGCTCGGCTAAGCCAGCCCATTGATTGTAATTTGGACGGGAAAAAGGAACGCATACTAATCGGATTGGCGGGAAAGTATGTACGAGTAACTGTCAAACGCTTTGTATGCAAGCAGTGACTTCTATATCTAACGACGACCGTGATTCCAGTTTTGGCAACATCACATTGACTATTATCAGTAAACCGATTTATTACTTTTTAAAGACACTACAAAAGAATGTTAGGCTTAATTAATTAAATTAATAAAATTAATTTAATTATATGATTTAAAGTGATTAATTTTTTTAAATTTATTTTTTAAATTAAATTAATTTAATTAATTAATTAAATTAATTAATTAATTGAGGCTCCAAAGGCTGGTAATTGAAAAGAGAAAAGTTCTTAAATAACAATAAATAATAACAATTTTCGCCATTTTCGTAAAACACTACCTCAAGGGCGCTTATACAGATTTGGATAATTATATAAAAATGATAATGATATATTTAAAAACTATATTAAAGAAAAGCGTCGTCAATCGGCTGAGCCTGAAGGAGAAAAGTAGAACCGCAGTATTATTGCGCCTTCTTCTCGGTCATCTTGGGCTGGAGCATGGCCAAAATGTTGGGCAGACGCCTCCCTGAGCAATGGTAACGCCGGAGAGCGTTTTTAGGTGGTATGGACATTTGGAGCGAATGGATAGCAAAAAAAATTATTTGGCAAATGTAAATGGAAGGACGGGGGCGGGCAAAAAAGACTTTGCACGACCAAATCAATCAGAACAATTGTATTAAATTTTATTAAAAAAATGTAACAATTATTTATTAATAAATAAAATGTAAATATGGAAATTTATATTCATAATACATTAAAAAGGTTTATATTTGGTCAAATGACAAAACTATTCTAATTATAAATTAAGTACCTACCCAACTAAGTTTTGAGTGAGGATCGAGTAGCATTGAGCATGACTGAGATCTAGGAGGCATTGGCAAAGGCTTTGAGTGCAGAAAGCGGGAATTATATTCAATTGTCTATAGTCCTCTGGTTGCGTTTGAGCAATTCCAACCATTTCCAGCATTTGAAGATCAAAGTTCCGATTTTGCAATACGAATACCGCACTTGATGCATTCTTCAACCGGAGGGTTGATTACATTTTCCAGTGAGCGCATGCGATATTCGATATGACGTTTTGGATGAAATTTACCAATAAAAGTTTTTCACATTGAAAACACATTTGAATTTGAACAAAAGATTTTTTTAGCTGTAACAGGTAAAAAAGTGTCGTTTTTGGAAAACATATTTTACCGCGATGGCAGCGCTATCTGTTGAACGTCATAGCAACACGCGTAATACGTATAGCAATTAAATTGACAAGTCAAATTTGACTTAGCATCCAAGTGACGACCTTGTCAAAAAAAATTTTTTTACTGCAATGGCAAGGCCATCTGTTGGATGTTATAGCAACACACGTTACATGAATAAAAACGAGATAAACTTAAAAGTGACTTAGGATAGTTCGGCATCCAGGGGAAGAATTTACCTTTTCAGTGATTCATTCAATAGTGGTATTTACTAAGTACAACATTAATTAAAAATGAAAGAATTTATCGTTCGTCTGAAAAATCATTTGAATTTTTTACTAAAGAATAACAGATTTCTCGTTTAATTTGTAGAACTCTATTTTAATTTACACATTGAATATTAAAATCAAACACTGATTTCTAGAGTCAACTAAATTGTATTTTAATATTAAAAACACATAATAATATAATTCAAGGCCAAACAATTGTCACAAATTTAATTTTGTGTGTTTTTAATAATAAAATACGAATAAGTACACTCTAAAAATCAGTGTTACATTATAATGTTTAAAACATGCGTATTAATTTTAAATCAAACACAGATTTTTTGAGTCTACTAAGTTGTATTTTATTAACAAAAAACACATCAAAAATTATATTGTGACAATTGTTTCGCCTTGTTAGGGCATTATCAAACGAATGTTCGTTTGATAATGCCCTAACAAGGCGAAACGATTGTCACAATATGTATAATTTTTTATGTGTTTTTTGTTAGTAAAATACAACTTAGTAGACTCAAAAAATCTGTGTTTGATTTAAAATTAATATATAAATTAAAATGGAGTTCTACAAATTAAACGCCAAGTCAATAAATTTAAAACATACACTTAAAGATTATGTTAGATTAAAAAATATATATAATTTGTATTTTGACCTTGGAGTACCTATTTAGGTTTGTATTATGTTAACGATATTCGATATTAAAGTGTGCGTAGGTAGATACTTAATAAATAGGTACGTGTGTTATAAGCGTTCAATCTTGAAGATGGGTATCCATTTTAGTTTTATGTTGATAAGAATTCTGGTCGAATAGTGTTGACCCTTCTTGAGACATCTTACAAAGATCAATCTCTTTGCTTCTTGCGACGCGCCGACTCGAGGTGACCATAAGTTACGAAAAAAATATTTTAAATGTACATGATATATTTTAAATTTAATTGAAATATATATAAATAGTGTCAGAAATGAAGACTCTGAGGAGCATATCTGTCAAGGATCTACGAGATAGAATAAGGAACACCAGGATAAAAGAAATATGCGAGATCGAAGATGTCGTTAGGTGGGAAAGGCAACTAAGAACCCGGCTATATATCGATCAAAGGGATGATATAAAATTGGTTTATAACCATATCAAGTCCCTTTAGTACGTGGAATATTGTGCATGGATATCATATCTGAGCAACAAACAAGTAAAAAGTATAAAAATCCTCTAGTACACAACCCACAATGATACCCACTTCACCCACGACGAAGGGTTGGTGGTCCCACGAGTGAACAATAAATATAGATTTATGTATTAATTTTAAATCAAACACAGATTTTTTGAGTCTACTAAGTTGTATTTTACATGATATTATTAACATTTGTTTAAAAATGTTATAACTAGGCAAAACAATTGTGACAATGTTAATTTTTTATGTGTTTTTGTTCATAAAATACAACATAATAGACTCAAAAAAATCTGTGTTTGATTTAAAAATCAATACATAAATTAAAATGGAGTTCTATAAATTAAACGCCGAATCAATAAATAAATAATAAATATGGAAGTTAACACTTCAATACATAGTTCAAAGAATTTTTAATTTATTGCTGGTGGAGGTATACCAAAGGCAAAATAAAAAAATGGGTAAATGATCAAATGATGTCAAGCAGCTGGTTAATTTGGGAAAAGGCAAATATTGTAAGGACCTTACTCCAAATTTAGTTGTGTTTATAGGCTCCACATGTATTTTGTTATATATTTCCCGTATTATAATATTATTCCTAGAATATGGTCACCCTACGTTGGGATCACCTTCTTCTATCAATCTAAGCAAGAGTGGACACACTCCCCCCACACATTATCATCTCACTTCCCTCGGGGTAATGCGTACTCGGAAAGTGGTGACGCTTTACCCCAAATCTTTCGGCGTGTTGTGGCGATTTATGTGTCGGTACATATTTAGGTTGTTACGTCCGGGGATCAAGACATATTTGCCGTATTTTACCGTCTATAAGATGTGCCTTAATTTTTAAGCAATTTTTTTCTTTATAATTTTTTACCATTTTTATTGAGCGTCGGGTTGTGGTCCCGTGGACTCTTGAGTCAGTTCGAATTTACTCTACCACAATTTGATATATATTTTTGATAATGAGCCGTTTAGGTTCACAGAAATTGTATAAAATTGAAGTACATCTCGAAACCATACCTGAATTATGGACAAAATGAACTTTTCCACCGTTGTGCAATTAATTTTGGAGAGACGAATTCTTACAGATTGCCGATTGATTTTCAATAAGGTTTATGTCTGGTAAAAATCTTGATCAGTCCAACACAGTGTTTTTGTGTGAAAATTTTCATATTTTTTTTGGATTTGTGGCAGGGGGTTAAATCCTGCTGAAATTCCATTACCATTTGACCTTCGTTTTTGTATCTCTGGTAGCGTCCTTTCCAGTAGGATTGGGTGATACTTCTCGCTCTTCATCATCTCAGTCACTAAAAGAAGCAGCCCTGGTCCAAAATAAGATGAACACCCCCAAAACATTTTTTTATAGGGTGTTAAAATACGAAAAAAAAGTATTATTTCAATTAATCTGTTCGATACTGTATGTCGAGTGAACATTTAACCTCCCTATGATAGCCCTGTAAATATCCAGAACTATATATTCTTCTTCATGTACGTTGAAAGGTCAAAAAGTGTTAGTAAAATAACAGTAAATAAAAACGTATTACGTATATCGATTTATCACAAAGTAATCTTCTCAAACTATCGCGTGAAATTATTCCAAACAAGTATCGTTAGTAAAGTAGTTGAGATAAAATAAAGTTGGGAAATGTCCTCCATTCCGCTAAGAAGATTGGCAAATGGACCGCGTGATGTCACAACGCCCTGTTGAAACATTACCCTACAACTTTTCCACCAAAGGATTCACATAATTTCATTATATCCTGATTAAAAAAGGATTACCTTACAAAAATGCGAAAAACAGCGAAAAAGGCTCATCGTTTTTAGTGGGTAGTAGGTAAATATATTTTTTAAGTGGGGTGAATATCCAACTTCACAGGATTTAAGGCCTTTTTCGTACGTCATGAGCGTTAAACGTTACGAAAAAATGGCGTTATAATATCATGCGAACCGTTTATTTTAATCAGGTTATAAGAATACAGGAAGTTGTAAGTTCCAGGATTTTGTAAGTTTATAAGGGTGAATTCTCGAAATATGAATATTGAATATTTTACATAATAAAATGTTTGCTTCTCAACAGACGCAGATTTCAATAAACTGCAAAATTTATCTTAATTAAATAATATGTATTAAAGATTTTAATTTAAGGCAACACACACACACACATATATATATATATATATATATATATATATATATATATATATATATATATATATATATATATATATATATATATATATATATATATATATATATATATAATACTCCCAAGTGGACAAACTTAGATTTATGAACTATGATTGGTTTCCTTTATTTAGCAGATACCCTTTTATTCAGATGTATGCAAGATCTTCAACGGATTATTTTATATACGTTAAAATGTGAAAATAAATCCTCAGTGTAGAAACGCAGATTTGTTAACAAGGATTTGGAAACACCTAAAAATGTTGTGAAAAAATAATTTGAATTACTCATTGTGACGAAGTGTAAAAATCTAGTCGAAAATATACAAAATCGTTACCGTAGAAAAACCGGTGGGTTATATCGTAGGTATACTGGCAAAAAACGTTAACTATACAATCCCTGTTTGAAAATCCTAGTTATTTAAAGCTTTTAGCCCGAATAAAATACCCGCTTTTAAACCAAAAGTTGAATTTACCTTTAAAACCACATACTTTTATGATATTTCAAAGTACTAAGTATATTTTGCCAGTTTAAAAAACGTTGAAAACTTTAAAATTTGCGTCATTAAGTCAAAATTTCATATTTTCGAATTAACGTTTTTTGCCAGTATTACCACAATATTATAGTGTATATTTTATCATTAACGCAAAGTTTAGTCCTAAGAAACAGTTGAGAAATAGTCGAGAAAATCAAAATTTCTAATGGAAATGTGATATTCAACATCTAATCACAATATCCCGGAAATATTTTCGATATTTTTAGAATATTGAATATCCGAAGGACACAAACAAGATGTAGTGTGTACTAAATTATTATGTCCTTACGTTTCTTATCACAAGCGGTAGTAGGGAGGGGGTAATATTACGTAAACATGAAGTTGTGTTTGATATCACACGGGATCAGTGGAGCTGAAAATTTGGTGACCCCATGAGCGAAGAAAATTGTGATTTTCCTGGCATCGAATACACCCACATCATAACACAAATCAGTATAAGTTACCTTGCTAGCTTCAGTGACAAATAATCATATTTTAGATATAAATAAATTCTGTATAATATTCCGCTTGCAAGAGTAAGTAAATTGAAGAACATAGACCTTCATATTCTTCTTCATATATGTTGAGATGTTAAACATATAAAAATAATTCCTAAGTCGAGAAACCATATTTGTGAACAAGGATTTGGACTCACCAAAATGTTGAAAAAGTGAATAAAATCACTGGTCAAATTGAAAGCTTCACAAAAAAATCTAAACTCATTTAGTGGTCTAATACAATTTATAATTAAAATGTTACTTTGTTTTAAAATAACTATAAATATTTTATTTTAACTTCATTATAATGTCTACCAGTTTCGAAGCTAACCACTTCTTTATCAAGTATTAATCATAATCAGTCTTGATAAAAAAGCGGTTAGCTTCGAAACCGGTAGACATTATAATTAAGGTGCAATAAAATATATAGAGTGATTTTAAAACAAAGTTACATTTTAATTATAAAATGGATAATCACAAAGTTAATGCCAAATCAATAAATGATATAATTTTTAATTAATGTTTTACTTGGTAGATACCACTATTTCTTAAAATCTACTGTGACACGTGTTTCGATGCATTCCGCGTCATTTTCAAACACCGTGTGGAAATGATGCGGGATGCGTCGAAATACGTGTCACAGTAGATTTTAAGAAATAGTGGTATTTACTAAGTAAAACATCAAATAAAAATGGATAGGTTTTACCACAAAGTGACCGCGGAATCAATTAATGAAATAATATTATCTTGAGATCGGCACTAGAAGTGATTTTTCGAAAGCTGTCCCACCGCATGCCCAGATCTGATACAGAAGCATCTAGGCTTCCTGACAGATTTACTCTTGCTAAGCAATTTTTTTTAACTAAGTTGCGAAATTTATTGAAAATGTGAAACAATATAAAATTGTATCCCGATTTTACTGTGAATTTACATTTAAAAGCTATCAATATACCTGTCACATCTAATCTAAATAAATACAATATTGTAAGTCCATCACCAAATTTTCTAGAAGTACCCCAGTGTAGGCAGTGAAAGGGATTAGTGTTTAGTTCAATTAGTCAGCTAGATCCGATTCCGACTCGGCGTTGGCCGGTACACAGACGCCCACAACCCCGACCAGCACAGCAGACAGACACGGAAGAGAAGTGATTGTAAATTGATTATTTATGTTTGATTGCAGGTCCCAGAGCAGAGATGCACCTCGCCCGAGTCCTGATGCGCTGGGCACTGCTGGCCGCCTGTGGCGCCCTGGCGGCGCCCCGCGGAGGGATGGATCTGGAGCCACCCCTGGATTTGCAGGCCATCGACGCCCCACCCCCTGATCCGGTAAAACTTCAACATGATTTATTCAACATGTTTTATTCATTGTTAATTATATTTTTATTTAAACTTATTTATTTTTTACAAAAATGTTAATAATATTAGTATATAGCCACTCACCGAGATTTTTATGTCCACCGGTTTCGAGACGTACCTGTCTCTTCGTCAGGGCAATCACTACCACAGCATGCAAAAAATACTACCCTTCACCACCATAGCACCATTTACACACTCAAAACTACACAAAATGTCTTACACATGCGATTTTTGGTCGACCCGAAGACCAACATCCACTAAAGGTTTCAGCAACAGATATGCGTTACGAGCCGAGGTTAAACATACCTGGTCTAAAGATAAGCTTAAACATCGTGTGGTGGTTAACAGATTAGGCTATCATACATCTTCCAGGTTCAATTCCAAGAATAAATAACAATAAATCTTATTTATTTTTTTACAAAAATGTTAATAATATTAGTATATAACGACTCACTGAACTTATTAACATTTTTGTAAAAAAAAAGACTAACCACAAAGCAAATGCTTTAAATATTAATAATATTGAGAATATAACAATAAATCGTTAAAAATATTTGGTTTATGGGGAGATATCAAAGTTTTCTTTAGTGCAGCTTTATGTTGAATCAGATAAATGAATGTAGTTTTTAGAAATGGATTAGTTTACCACCCCTATTCTAGATGCTTTCCTATCGACAATTTGTTATCAATTTGAACCGTTTGGTTTCAGGAGACATTCGGCTACCTCCTACCTCGTCTGGCCGCCAAGTACCGCCCTTCTCTGCAGTGGGGAGGGGTGGCCGACCCTCGTCTCTACATTCTGACTGAAATGGAAAACATGCAGGTTAGTGTTGCCACAGAAGAAAAACTAAATTTTTTTAATCAGAATATTTTAGTGTCTTAATTTTTGTGCGAAAATCTGGACTTGTTTCCAAGGAGAAGTCATGCATATTGGTATCTATACATAAATGATGTGGAAATCGGGGAAAACCGGCCATTTGTGAACAAAGATTTTTATTATTTTTATTTTATAAGCCTTCACTCGTTTGCGAGTGATTTTGGCTCTTTTAAACAATATACATCGTAATAATCACCCAGAATGTGAATTATTTTAATTTATTTTATTTTATAAGCCTTCACTAGTTCGCGCGTGATATTGGGTCTTATAATAAACAATATACATCGTAATAATCACCCAGGCTGTGAATACATTTGTGAACAATGATTTTTAATTATTTTTATTTTATAAGCCTTTTAATTAATTTTCGCTATTAAAAACTGGCCTTTAATTTTGGCTCTTATAAACTATACATGTAATAAATGTAAAATAATTCAGAAAGAATCTTACAAACATGTACGTAGATGATAAAAACTCGAATCAATAAAGTTGAATTAAGTAAGATTTTTTTCAGTACAGACATTCATGAATGTTTATGCTGAAATTTCATGAAATTTGTGAGCAAAGAACAAACACACTCAAAATATTGTGAAATTCACACCAATTAAAATAAAAGCGCTTGTAAGTTTCCAGTAAACGCAACAAGTAGCTACTTCTCGTCAGATTCAGAAGTAAATGGGATAATTAAATAAGTTTTTAATTACGCTGTGAGATCATTTCTGCTCCTGGCGAGAAAGTTCCTCACTGAATGCGACCAGTTTTTTAATCATTACTACACGATTCAAGATGTAACTTTCTTTTTACAAAATGGTGTTAGTAAAAACAATATGTATTTTAAATATTTTAAATTACATATTTTATACATAAATTATTCGTCATCTTTGATGATATGTCAAAGAATATTATGAAAATAACTCCTGTAATTGGAGAAAGTATTTGGACACACTCAAAATGTCGTAATTTAAATAGCGCCATTTTCGTAAAATACTACCTCAAAGGCCCTTTACTGTGATTTTCAATCTCAATTTTTTTTTGGATTTCACAATATAATATTACATAAATTCAAGTAGGTACACAAATATTATATTATGTTTAAACAAAAATATATATGTACCACAAAGGCATAGTCTGTGTGTAGGTATACATTTTATTTTAGGTTATAATAAAGGGTACTAGAGAGAACACAATAGATATAAAAAATATAAATATATTAAACATGCTATTTTAAGATACAAATATGTATTTGAAATATCAAATTTATACTTAGTTAATAAGTAAACAACAAAAAAACAAGAAATCAAAAATGTTAACAACAGGAAGGCTTTTTCAAAACAAAAAAGCTTGACATGAAGTATGTTCCGGGATACTTCATGTCAAGCTTTTTAATGTTTTTATTTTATTTTATTTGTTCGGGAATTGTACAGCTTTACATTTAAAAAAAGAAAAAATAGTTACATTAATAAAAATAAAGCCAATTAAACAATTCCACATTTATGTTATAATAACTTTTAAAACACCAAGATATATTTTTTTATTATTCAAATATCATTTAAATATTCATTACAATACCATATTTTATCATTTTGTTGAATTATATAAATAAATATTGTAATTACGTAAGCACAAATATTGTTTTGTTTAATTGATATTGATAGTTTTTAAAAAAATACTCATACCGTGAAAAAAAGGTGCCGGAACACCGCGGCGTTCCGACGTTGAAATGTATGGCTGTCATTCTCCTTTTATCTACATATTATCTTTCTTCTCTCTCGTGTAACGAAATGTACCCCACAAGCGTGACGCGTCTTTGAAACACCTGTCACAAATCTCGTCCATTATCGTCAATTATCGATCATCGAATCACCGCCAAGGAAGTTGCGTTCCAAAATAAGTTTGTATTTTTCTCCAAGCTCATTTTAAGAAACCGCCCGAAAGGAGTTTAGCATGAAGTTACCAACTTCTAGTACTTTCACGAAACAAAGTACATATCGCTCACTCCTTTTAACAACGTCATATATCAAAAATCGTCAATTTTATGTTGTGCATGTTTTCGGAATGCCCAGAAAATGTACTATATCCCAGCAAAAGCGGCATATTTTTAACTGGTGTCTAATTTTCAATTTTCAACAACGTCATATATCAAAAATCGTCAATTTTATGTTGTGCATGTTTTCGGAATGCCCAGAAAATGTACTATATCCCAGCAAAAGCGGCATATTTTTAACTGGTGTCTAATTTTTAAATGCCGCTTTTGCTGGGATATAGTACATTTTCTGGGCATTCTGAAAAATGCACAACTGAAAATTTTCGATTTTTTTTATATATGACGATGTTGAAAGGAGTGAGCGATATGTAATCCAGCTCTCGGTAACTGCTTGGCTTAGCTACGACCCTGAAAGAGTATTTACCCTACATATTGGTTCGCTATTAATATTAATTTGCTAAACTTTTACTCGCGATTGTTCTGAATCAAGATTGCGTGCGGAGTGAAATGATCAGGGCGTGAAATGGACCCGACCAAACCGGAACGATCGCATTTGTGATGTAGATTATTGCAAATTTAGATCCGGTTTATCAGAATTTTGCAAAATATAACCGGAACGGTTTTGAATACATTAAATCATCTATATTGTAGTCGTACAGGAGAAAGTGACCAAGTGCATTTTTTACAAAAACGTGATCATTGACTGTTTGATATAGTACTACCTTAATATCGCCATGAAAAAAATCCCAAAGGATTTTAAACTTGGAAGTAGAATATTGATTTGTTGAAAATGACTAATTGCATTGGTGTTTATTTTGTTGCCAAGCAAAAGTGACTTAAATGACCCTCCTGAACATTTTACGTTTTGGTAGTGTGTCTATTTTTCCTGTAATAATAATTAAAATACTTAAATTTAATATGCTGATCTTTATACATACATTTTTTAACGATAAATTGCCAAAATATTTTAAGGATAAATAGTTTTAAACAAAAATTGTCATGAACATATTACTAGAAATAAAGATAAAATAACACTACCATTGTTGAAAAAAACCGAGTCGCAAAATTGTTTAATGTATATGGGTTTGAAAATATATATATAAATAAATATATATATACATATATATATATATATATATATACATATATATATATATATATATATATATATATATATATATATATATATATATATATATATATATATATATATATATATATATATATATATATATATATATATATATATATATATATATATATTTCTTTATGAAAAGGTTCCACCCGTTTTAATTCAATTTAAAACAACATGTTATTTTATTAACATCAACAAAAAAATACTTTTAAACATATATTGATGATTTTTCCTGCAAATATTTTCCCCTCCTTTTCGCAATGTCAGCACAAAACTTAAGTGTGCAATTTGTTCTTCAGACGGTACCAATCTCAAGATTATCGTTCGATCTCGTTTCAGCACTCCAAATAAAATAAATGTGGAAAGAGCCATTTGTCGTTGTTTATTATATTTTATTAAAATGTTAATTGTAAAACGCATTTCCACCAAGAAATGTCGGCATAAGTAACGTTCGCTTCCGTTTCAGGACCCCGACGACCCTCTACGCTCCAAGCGCAAGCAGCCATCGATGTCCATCGTGAACCCCATGGACGTCCTCCGCCAGCGGCTCCTGCTGGAGATAGCTCGCAAGCAGATGCGCGAGAACGAGATACAGGCCGAGAAGAACCGGGTCTTCTTCAAGAACGTGGGCAAGCGCGCCGGCTACCCCGAGACCGCCCTCCAAGCCGGAACGCTCTCCTTCGCGGGCCGGCGGGCCGCGGCCGACTTCGGGACGAATAACCTATAAGACGAACTCACTTTGGATATTTTAGCGTTAGGTAAAACGAAGCCAACATACCGACACGACAGGGCAATTAGTTGCTCGCATTGACCGCAAATTATTATCATTATTATTACTGTATTATGCAAATATTCAATCATACTGAGAGGTTTTATTGAGCGCTGGGAATCGGAGTTTTCTTTCGTTGGTTTCTTTGGTTGCATTGCGCGGGAAACGCATTTTACGCCATATTTGATGCTTTTGAAGTTTTACATATCGTAGTCGTACAGGAGAAAGTGAACAACTAACAAAAAGTAAAATGTTTAGTAGGGCCAATTAAGTCAGCTTGGCAAGAAAATAAGCATCAATGCAGTTAGTCATTTTCGACAAGTCAATATATTATACTTCCAAGTTTAAAATCCTTTGGGATATTTTCAGGACAATATTAAGCTAGTAAGATATCAAATAGTCAATGCACTTGGACACTTTCTCCTGTATGACTACGATATTAAAATATGTCAAACCATACATAAGTTTTACACATTAAATTTTGTTAAACATTACATAAGTTTTACATATTAAAATATATTAAACATAACACAAGTTTTACGTATTAAAATATGTTAAACATAACATAAGTTTTATATGTTAAAATATGTAAAACATTACATTCGTTTTACATATTAAAATATGATAAACATTACAGAAGTTTAACATGTTAAAATATGTTAAACATAACATAAGTTTTATATGTTAAAATATTTAAAACATTACATTCGTTTTACATATTAAAATATGATAAACATTACAGAAGTTTTACATGTTAAAATATGTTAAACATTACATTCGTTTTACATATTAAAATATGATAAACATTACAGAAGTTTTACATGTTAAAATATGTCAAACATTACATAAGTTTTACATATTAAAATGTGTTAAAACTATTGTTTCCCAATATTTTGGGAAATAAATCTAGCAATATTGACATGATGTTGCATTCATTGCACAAATTGATTTAAAAGTTTAATAACTTTTTTTCCATTAAAGAATCATTAAAATTTCAAGAGTATTTAAAACCTAATATTTTACATCTTTTTTAACATCATTCAATTGCATTAGCTCACAAAAGCTTTAAAATATGTTTGCGTCAACTATTTTCTTTAAAATAAACATCTCAGTGGAATAAATTGAAAATTTACGATGGTAAAAATTATAACTATAAATTTCACAGCTATATTTTTCACTTACTTCGGTTTAAAATTACATGAGCTTACACAAAAGCTTCCAAATATATATACGTCAACTGTTTTCTTTAAAATAAACAAGCATCTCATTGAAATAATTCGAAAATTTACGATACTCAATATAATAAATATAAAATTCACCATTTTATTTTTCATTTATTCCGGTATAAAATGATGGGGTATTCAAATATTCAACTTTGAAATGGAAACGGCGGTATTTTGTACTTGTAATAACAGCTGGGAATGGAATATTGTACCAACCGGAGCAGAATTTAAAGAACCGGAGTCGTTTATAATATTATTTTATAAAGCATTCCAATTCTAGTGTACTATTATTAAATCTACATATTATTATATTCGTAAAAACCTTTTATTCCGGTCAGTTCCGGTCCATTCACAGCCCTGCATTTTATCGTTAACTTAACCCACTTACCTAATCCAAGCAAATAAAGTTTTCCTAGTTAATCTATATTTTCATTCATTATATGTAAAAAAAAAGTTGATTGGATTATTCTAACGGTATGCTTTGTAGATCCCAAACAATTAATACATATTTTTTTAAAGTAATTTTTTCATTAAATCACTCACAGTTTTAAATGGGCTAGTTTCTCGCATTTTTGACCATATTTTTTTGTATGAAAAGTAATTAGTATTCTGATTACTCCCTTAAAGAAAAAATCTCATGGGGGTGTTTAAAAACAACTAAATAAATCTGTCCGCCTCAGTAGTGTAATGGTCAGCATGCTCGGCTACCGTTCTGGAGGTCCCGGGTTCGATTCCCAGGGGGGGTCAAATAAATATAAGTGATTTTTTCACTGTAATATTTATTCAATATTACCCTGGACTGGTACCTGAAGTGGGGGCTGATCACCTTTCCTTCATGTGTAAACGATCGAGATAACACTGCGTTTATATGAAGCAGTGCCCTATGCACCATTGGGGTGCGGATAAGGGTTTAAAAAAATCACTTGTGCATTAAGCCTTCCACGATGGTGTGAAATTAATGCGTCTTAATATAGAGTATCATTGGAATACAGTAAAAATTACAATTACCAACGTTTTCAATCGTTTTTAGAAAAAAATACTATCCAACCTTTTATATTGGCCTTAAAGTACTATTGTAGTTCACGCATAAAAACGGAATAATTTGGCACGAAATTAAAATAAGTATTTTTTAAATTACTTCCAGATAAAATACAGATATAAAGAATTATAAAAATTATTTATTCAATACGACTTTTTAAACAATATTAAAAAAAATAATATAAATATATCAGAAATAAAGAAAATAGGTCATTTTACAAAGTGATCAACTACACTAAATATTATTATATAATTTACGTTTGAAGCACTAACTTTGTGATTTTCCATTTTATAATTAAAATGTAACTTTGTTTTAAAATCGCAATGAATATTTTATTATAAATTAATTATAATGTCTACCGGTTTCGAAGTTAGCTCCGGTTAGCCGCTTCTTTTTCAAGACTTTGGTCATTGATTAATAATCAGTCTTGAAAAAGAAGCGGTTAGCTTCGAAACCGGTAGACATTATAATTAAGTTAAAATAAAATATTCATAGTGATTTTCAAACAAAGTTACATTTTAATTATAAATATTATTATATTATATTACATTTCTGTACAGAATTTCAAATACAGAAATGTTTTTCAAATACAGAAATGCTTTTAAGCAAAATTTAATAGATTCATACAAATAATATAATAATATATCACAAAGTTTGTAATCTTCATATATTTTAAACCATTTCTTCCTGAGATATCTGTTGTCTTCATTTCTTCATACAGATTACAGAATATTAAGATTTAGCTTATTTTGAATGAAGCAGTAGCTATTTTTCCTTGTCATTTTAAAACCATGATCGTCATTTGATGGATTTTTAAAAACATTTTTTGATTTTTAAATATTATGTTATAGGAAAACGATGCTCTGATTCCCATGCCTTCAAAATAAAATAATTTACTATAGTAAATATAAAAATGTTGATGTTTTAGATGCGTGTTAGTATATGTTGCAGCTAAGGATTAAAAACACCTTTGTGAAATCTAAAAATTTTTAATATATGATAAATTTAAAAAAATCTAATTATGTACGGATGTATAAGAAAATAATTTTAACGCAGTAATATTCAAATACTTCACTGCTCGTATGTATTTCTACGTAAAATCTGTACATTCAACTACCTTCAAACCTTGTATTTGATTTAAATATTTTTTTATCTATAAAATATTCACAAAAACTGAATCAGTATTTTAAAATATAAATTTGTATTTATTTATACCAGAAATAACAATTTATGTATATTAGTACATCTTGTTATATTTTTCTAAGAGTTTATTTTGCATATACAAAAGAACTGGTGCCAAAACAAATATATTTATTTATTTACAGCCAAATTATTTATAAAAGTTGATATTTTGGTAATTATTAAATATCTTTAATATTTTAAAATATTTATTACGTTACACAGGATCATATTGCTTGCCCAACAAATTAGTTAAAGGAGAAAAGTTGTTTTAGTTAACGCAAAAATTGTGAGTGTTTATTTTAACAAAATTAAACTGAGCAAAAATACTGAGTTATTATTTTAACAAATCAAAGTAAGGAAAAATCTTGAGTGATTATTTTAATTAAATTATACTGAGATACAATCTTAAGCGGTTATTTAACAAAATTTAACTGAGCGAAAATCTTGAGTGATTATTTTAACAAAATTAAACTGAGAGAAAATCTTGAGTGATTATTTTAACAAAATTAAACTGCGAGAAAATCTTGAGTGATTATTTTAACAAAATTAAAATGAGCGAAAATCTTGAGTGTTTATTTTGACAAATTAAACTGAGCAAAAAATTTGAGAGAATGTTTTAACAAATTAAATATATTAATGATCAATTTTTAGTGTATTGAAAGGCATCTCCTGTAGTATGTCTAAATCATTGTATGTCAACTGTCACAATTTTTCGTATGGGTATCTCGTACATTTTCAGAGAGAAAAACTGATTCGCAAGTGGTTTTGTAGTAATATCTATTCATTTTAAAATTTAACGCTATTTCAACACACGATAACTTCATCATAATGATGAAATTCGTAGTTGCATTATTGTAATTTATTATGCACTTCTCGGAACACGCTTTGAGAGCCGCTGCCCTAGGTAACCCCGTGTTAACTTTGGATTATAAATTGATAAGATTGAATTCAAAACAACTCTCAATAAGACGAAATTCGAAGTAGCATTAATGTAATTTTTACGCTACTTGAGGCGGCGCAATTCTCACCAGAGCACACTTTGAGAATCGCTGCTCTAAGAGGTAATCCAGTGTTAACTTTGGGTTTTAAATCGATTCATTTGAATTTAAAATTAAATTGAAAACAATACACAATAACTCTAAATGATGACGAAATTCGTTATTGTAAATTTATTACGCTGCAAGCAGCACGACAGCTACAAGTCGTAGCGCACTTCTCCTCGGAGCACGCTTTGAGAACCACTGCCCTAGGTAAATCCTGTGTTAACTTTGAATTATAAATTGAATTAAAAACAACTCACAATGATGATGGAATTCATTGTAGCATAATAATGTACAATAGTACATTTATTACACGCCTTGTGTTGAAACGCTTTGAGAACCACTGCCCTAGGTAATCCTGTGTTAACTTTGAAATTTAAATTGAATTAAAAACAACTCACAGTGATGATGGAATTCATTGTAGCATTATTGTACATTTATTACGCTCCTTGTGTTGAAACGCTTTGAAAACCACAGCCCTAGGTAATCCCATGTTAACTTTGAATTTTAAATTGATTTATATTTGTTTAAAGTAACACAAAGTACCTCTGTGATTTCTAAAGTAAATATTTGAATCTCCAGCCAGTTCAAATATTACGTAGTCAAGTCACCCACGAGACCTTTTTCCTTTCTTTTATGTTTCCCAGCATTATGTTTATTATTTAAATGTATTTCACAACCTTTGTTGGGCACTTAAGATGATCTTTCTTCTAGAGTCTTAGTTTCCCTTATTTGTATACATACATATATAATACATCTCAAGATTTGCATGTTGCAAGACATTCCTTTGCTTTTAAATCAAATAAACCTTTGATTTGCTTTAAATCCTATTTAATATTAATATTAATAGCATTCATTGTTCCAATTGATAAATATGTAATATTTAAAAACAGCTAGAATACTAATGTAAGCATTGAATAATCTAATATCATGCTTTTTAGTGTGAGGAATCATGTAACTAGTTTTTTAAATATAAATAACTATACTTGTATAATTTTCATTATGTAGAGAATTGATGTAGAAACTTAACGAATACAATTTACGAATATCGAAAGCAAAGATTACGATAAAGCCATGTGTATTTATTTTGCGGAATGCATTTAGACAACGCTTATACACTGGCGTCGAAAATGTTGTACAAAATTGTTCAGACTGTAAATTAATTATTTCAATAAAATGGTAAAGTTGTAAGTGCTATTTGATTATTATTATCACCTTATCCACAAACCTTCTTCATATATTTTTTTAGAATATTGGATACAGGGCCCTCATGAAGTTACCCCGACACTAGTGCGAGTGGTATGTTAGTTTGCCCAGCTACCACACTCGGATGGGTCAGAAAGGCATAGAGTAGCAGGCTTCCGGGAGAGGCTGATGAAGAGCTCCAATCTCATCATATAACTGCTTGTGGAGCACATATCGCTCACTCCTTTCAACAACGTCAAATATCAAAAATCATTAATTTTCAGCTGTGCATGTTTTCGGAATGCCCAGAAAATGTTTTATATCCCAGCAAAAACTGCAAATTTTTAACATAATATTTACCCGCTACAGGGCAGAAAGTGTTGTTTTTGGATTTTGAAGAAAAGGTATTATTATTTAATATTTTTTTTCAATATACTAAATATTTTTTAAATGGAGAAAATCCTTCAGGTTTTACATAAACAGATCTGTTGCACAGTAAAAAGTTCAAAAAGTGGCTTCATATTTATTTTTAATAAATTTTATTATATTCTTAAACTGTAAAAACGATCTCCTGAAAAAACAAGTTTTTTTTTATATTTGACGTTGTTGAAAGGAGTAAGCAATATGAGGATTGGATGTTATTTACTACTACTACTGCTATTATCACACCGTTTGTCCACAAGGAAAGGAAAAGAGACTGGAACGCTACACTCTTCTGTAGCGTTCCAGGCATAAGCTTCTAGCTTCCCTCACATCCATACATCTAGTCATACATGCCCTCCTATTATGCAGACTTTTAACATCACCAGATATTACATAGGCCAAGTTTTTTTCGGCCTTCCTCGTTCTGTTTGTAATAAAAATGAATTAGGTAAAACCTTAAAATCATACAACCATATTTCATTAAAAAAGAAAAGTAAAATAGTCCACAGAAGTCCATAGATTTTTTAATGATGCATTATATGAGCAGACCAGTGGTCGGGTAAAAAGATCTAGTTCTGAAGATATGGTTACTTGATTTGATTTTTCGATTCAATCAATCAAAGCTGATCACTAATGTCATATATCAATGTACAATGTTCAATGTACAATTTCTAACTCCATTAGGAGCTATTTGACAATTTGACATAAAAAGCTTAAGCTGGAAAGAAATGTAAGGAATGTAAAGAAGGGATTTCTTAAATTTGTTTTATATGTCAAGGGATCTTGCAGCTCTTATCGCTCAGTCCTTTCAAGAACGTCATATATCAAAGAACTTGATATTTCAGGATATCGTTTTTAATGTTTAAAAATATAGTAAAATGTATTAAAAATAAATATCAAGCCACTTAGTGAACTTTTTACTGTGCAACAGATCTTTTTAGGTAAAACCTGAATGTTTTTTCTCCATTTGAAAAATATTTAGTAAATTTAAAAAAAAATATTAAACAGTACATTTTCTTCAAAATGCAAAAACAATACTTTCTGCCCTGTAGCGGGTAAATATTGAGTTAAAAATATGCCGCTTTTGCTGGGATATAGTATATGTTCTGGGCATTCCGAAAACATGCACAACTGAAAATTGACGATTTTTGATATACGACGATGTTGAAAGGAGTGAGCGACATGAGTAGTCACTTTAGTAGTAAACAAAATTATATTAAAAAAAATAATTTTTTAGCCAGTGGCGGCGACCGGTAGAATAATAAATCTTGTACTGATTTGAGCTTTTTTTGAGATATTTTAGAAAGTGAAATGTCGATCAGCATGGCAAGATTTGCAAGAGCATTCATTTTTCTATGATTTATATGTGAAGCACTAACTTTGTGATTTTCCATTATATAATTAAAATGTAACTTTGTTTTAAAATCACTATAAAATCACTAAAATCACTATAGTGATTTTAAAACAAAATTACATTTCAATTATAATCGATTTCTCTATTCCATTTTATTCCTAACTTAACGAGTTTTGGCAGATTAATGTTAAATATGGACGATATTTTTAATTTTATACTGATTGGAGCCATTTTCTCAAAAACTTAATTTTTTAACATAACGTGGTTTGTAAATGGGCTACTCAAAGATAAGTACGAGTAAATAAAAGAAAAAGGAATTTTTATTTATTTATTTAGAGTTTACAATATGATGATTGATGAACCACGAGATCTGAAGTCACTTCAGGAATGCTCGGGCAGCCTGGAAAGAAAAATATGAAATAAATAAAAAAATTAAAAAAACCCTTATCCGCACCCCAATGGTGCATAGGGCACTGCGTCATATAAACGCAGTGTTATCTTGATCGTTTACACATGAAGGAAGGGTGATCAGCCCTCCGCTTCAGGTACCAGTCCAGGGTAATATTGAATAAATATGACAGTGAAAAAATCACTTATATTTATTTTACCCCCTTAGGAATCAAACCCGGGACCTCCAGAACGGTAGCCGAGCGTGCTGACCATTACACTACGGAGGCGGAAATAAACGGACATAATATTGAAATCAAAACAATAACATTAATATTCTTTTACTTGTTATTTACATTTGGTTGAGATGATTGAAATATTTAAAAAAATCAAAGGATATAAGTATATCTACACAAAATTAATATGTCATGCCTCTAGCGAGTTAGCGAGTGTTTTTGCCTAGAATTTTCACTCATGAATTGCATGATTTTATAGTAACTTTTAACATAAAGAGTAAATCCACTCGCGAGTAGGCATAGGCTATAAAAGTTAAAAAGTTGAAGCCTGAGTAGGGTCACGATAAGTGGTGTTGCATAAGCCGTAGCTAGAGTCACTTGAACGTTAGGTAATTTTTAAAAAAAATTGGAAAAAATATACATCGAAACGATCTAAGAATTTTTTATAAAATATATGATTTTAATTTGAATTTTTTTCTTTTGCATTATACAAACATGACATAAATTAAAATACAAAAATAATAATAATAATGATAATAGAACCCTTATCCGCACCCAATGGTGCATAGGGCACTGCATCATATAAACGCAGTGTTATCTTGATCGTTTACACATGAAGGAAAGGTGATCAGCCCCCACTTCAGGCTCCAGTCCAGGGTAATATTGAATAAATATTACAGTGAAAAAAAATTACTTGTATTTATTTTACCCCCCTTGGGAATCAAACCCGGGACCTCCAGAACGGTAGCCGAGCGTACTGACCATTACACTACGGAGGCGGACAAAAACAAAAATATAAATACAAAAAAAAATCCCACAAAGGCATGGCCTGTGTGTGGGTAAACAATATAATTTAGGTCATAGTAAAGGACATTGGCAAGAATACAATAGATATTATAAGAAGCAGAACTAGAATAAAAGTGTTAATATGAATTACACAAAATACAAAATACTTGACTATTAGAAAACAAAATAAAATAAAATAAAAAAAAACATAAAAAAGATGAAAAAGTAAAAAGTTAGCAAGCATGTACTACATGAGGGATATGTCTACAAGAAAAAGGAGCTTAAATCTGGCTTTTAAATTTAATTTGGTATATCGCTCACTCCTTTCAAGAACGTCATAAATCAAAAAACTTGATTTTTCAGGAAAACGTTTTTAAAGTTTAAAAATATAATACAATGTATTAAAAATAAATATCAAGCCACTTATTGAGCTTTTTACTGTGCAACAGATCTTTTTAGGTAAAACCTGAAGGTTTTTTCTCCATTTGAAAAATATATAGTACATTTAAAAAAACAATTAAACAATACTTTCAAAATGCAAGAACAACACTTTCTGCCCTGTAGCGGGTAAATATTAAGTTAAAAATATGCCTCTTGCTGGGATAAAGTACATTTTCTGGGCATTCCGAAAACATGCACAACTGAATATTGTCGAATTTTGATTTATGACGTTCTTGAAAGGAGTGAGCGATATGTTATAAAAAAATGTAAATCATAATTTTTGCATAAATTTTCAAATGAGATATATTCAATAAGTAGTGTTCTTATGGATACTTCACTTTCAAAAGATTTTTGATAAATGAATAAAATCTTTATTACAAAATCAAGTATGTTGAGTGAAGTATCTAAAATTATGATGAAAAGCATACAGATTTGGATGTCAAGAATTTTTTTTAATTGTTGTAATGTGCATATTTGGCTTTTTGGCTGATTAATTTTTGGCTGATAATTTGCCTACCAATGGTTTAAGCTAAATAAATACAGAGATAATCGATTGTTTTAACAAGTTATGTAAAACGATTTTGTATTGGAAAAGCTTACCAGACATTGCCATGGCACTTTCAAATTCCATCTTTAATATGCTCAAGACCTTTTCTACTCCGGCTTGTCCACCATTGGCTAAACCCCATAAAGCAGGTCGGCCAAAGAAAACCTGAATAAAGTGAAAAAATAAATGTAAAAAAGGGTTAATTCAATTTGGATTTAAAGCTATTTACTTATACAGTCATTCTTTGGTATTTGCAGAATTTCCCTGTACATACTTACTCTCATATTTTCCATACTAGCCTCTAAAAACAAAGGATTTGTGGATTATTCCTTAACCTTTCCCGAACTGTCCATAAAAAATAACACGTGATCCGAAGCGGGGTACCAAAAGACACAAGTTCATATTTGTATGGAAATCGTAGTACGCAGCTCGCAGTAAGTACCGACACGCCGCCAGCTGAGTCATAGATAAGATGTTCGCTCCAACGCGCGTTCATGCACTGAATGAGTAAGAGTGAGACGATATGCGAGAGATAATTGGATCAAAAGAATTTAATAAAGAAAAGAATAAGAGTAAAAGAAATAACATATCACTAGCAGATAAAAAATTTACCTGCTGATATATAAGTACTTAGATCTAGCGGTAGTGACTAGTTGTGCTTTTTATCAAAAACAATATTTCGAAACATTTCGAAATTATAAAAATAAAAAGGGAAAACTTTCTTTAATATGTTGATTGCCGGTCACGCGCATACGCATGATCCGCCGGTCAGCCGATGGCCGATCACACGTTACAGCGTGTTGAATATTTACATTATGTTTAACCTACTTAGATAATATTAAAACTAAAAAAACACTTCAAAAAGTTGCACATGAAGGAATCGTTTACACATGAAGGAAAGGTGATCAGCCCTCCGCTTCAGGTACCAGTCCAGGATAATATTGAATAAATATTTCAGTGAAAAAATCACTTATATTTATTTGACCCCCCTGGGAATCGAACCCGGGACCTCCAGAACGGTAGCCGAGTGTGCTGACCATAACACTACAGAGGCGGACAAAATAATACTAAAGTTGTTCAATAAAAATTAATATATGGGGGATTTCAATCCCCCTGAGCCAGCTAGGTTAAAAGGAGATTATTGAAAAAGTTGCCAAAAACAAGACAGAACATCTTGAGACTAAGGTTGGTTAATAAGGGACTTTCCATAAATATGAATAAAATACAACAACAAAAAACTTCATTATGTATTGTTGTTATTTGTGATAAATACATATATATATATACACAGCAGTACTTCTATAATCAAAACTCCGCTAATCTAAACACCTCTTTAATCCGAACGCCCATTCATCCCTTAAATATACCCCTAAAATGGGTTGACCAAGTGAATATTCCTGTGCCAGAGAAGATGCTTTTACGTAAATTGAGAGACAAAGCTTTTTAATGTCATAAATAAATCTCGAACAACAAAAATATTTGATTTCTTTGATAAAGTGGAATTAATACATTTAAAATTTCACAATACATATTTGTTTTATTTGATAAAAATACCCTACTAATTCTCTGTACTGTAATCCAAATGCTCCACTGGTCCGAACAGAGGGTAAATTTTTGGCGTTCGGATTACAGAGGTCCTGCTGTATTTGAATAAAACTGATTAATTTTTAATTGAAATAAAGATGTTTTTACCATTTTAGCTCCCAACGCCAGAGCTTTTAAAACATCAGTACCCTGTGTGATTCCGCCGTCCAAATACACTTCTACTAGAGTTCCCTTCACTGCATTCAATACTTCCGGCAGAACTTCAATCTGTAATAACATCACATATGAATATATGATCACATTTTATTTCACTATCAGCCTTTTTTTGTATTTTAATTTTTTTTATGATGCCATTTATTTATTTTAAAGATGGAACGATTATTCCAAAACCGGTAGTCACGAAGTGGTGTTTTTTAAAGTGGTACATATTACACATAAAGATGAATGATAAGGAGAGTGTTATTTCTTTTCATCATTTTAAATTAACAATAATAACAATAATGGCAAATTTATAAAGAGCATTTAACAGTATGAAGGCTATCTGGAGATCGGATTTATACTAAGTGACCACCAAATCCCACCTTTATGCCTCCATGGCTCCTATTACAGCTTTCTTTTACAGCTGTGAAACATGGGGCCACTTTACAAGGGCTAAGAGCAGCCGTGTATTTAGTTTTGAAAATAGGTATCTGCGAAGAATTTTAGGCCTGCTGTGGTTTGACTTTGTGAAGAATGAAGAAATAAGGCGTAGGATGCAGCAAATATTGATCCCAACTGTCGTCAAGAAAAGGCGATTCAGTTGGCTTGGCCATGTACTTTGCATGCCTCCCGAGAGCCGCCATCAAGCTTGCCTCTTTTACAAAGCATCAGGTTCACACCGCCCAAGACGACCACTGCTGAAAATTTGTCGGCAGTTCTCGTCTGAACTTCAGGATGCAGACCTGATTTGGGAGGATGCGAGGGAACTGACGGCCGACAGAAAGCCTGGAGACAGTTTGTGAACTACATAAGCTCCACATAGGTAGCGGATATGGTAAAAGAAGAAGAAGAATAGAGCGTAACTTGTCACTTGTACAACCTCATTCAAGAATCCCATACTATCTGAGGAAGAAAACAAAAGATAAGTTAAATTACAGGTTAAATCATTTTTCAGAGATACTTACAGTAGCAGCAGTTCCATCAATCTGTCGGGCTCCGTGATTTGAAACAATAATAGCCGATACTCCGGCATTTACGGCCAATTTCGCATCATCACCTCTCATCACTCCCTTCACAATTATCGGAAGATGTGTTATGCTGAAAGATAACACATATGATGCTGTATGTCTATCCAGGCTGATACTCCAGAACACACATTATAGATAAAGCTGATAATTTATGGGTCTCAAAAAGTGATGAAGTGATAAGTAAAGAGGAGTACCTATTAATCCTATTATAACCCTTATCCGCACCTAATGGTGCATAGGGCACTGCATCAAATTGACGCAGTGTTATTAAGAGTCCTTACCCTAACTACTAACTAACCATCATTATGTTTCTATGTAGGTGTCTCTCTAACCCTTATCCGCACCCAATGGTGGATAGGGCGCTCCATCGTATTGACGCAATGTTATCTTGATAGTTAATTATATGAAGGCAAGGTGATCACTCCTGCGCTTCAGGGACCAGTCCAGAGTAATATCAAATAAATATTATAGTGTAAAATCACCAATATTTATTCTCACCCCCCCTGGGAATCGAACCTGGGACCTCCAGCGCAGTAGCTTAACACGCTGACCATTACACCACGGATGCGGACTAACGCCGACTATGGCGTATTGCCGGAGGCGGACAATGAGAGAATTAAACACCTCTACCACTATCCTGTCTTTGCAAAGATTCTTCACTTCTTCCACATTCGTGTATCTCCTTATATTATTCATCCCCTGCGATTATTCTGACTCCAAATCTAACCACTTTCAAGTATTTGAGATACTTGATTTAGGAAGTTTTCCTTGGTTTTTCTCTTCTTTATTACTATTCTATATTTGTTTTACGGTTCATTCCCCACTCATTCATAACACATGTCCAAACCATCTCAACACACCATTCTTAATTTTATCGATAATGTTTATCTCAGTCTCGGACTCTTTCCTTATTTCACCCTTTGAACATCTATCATACATAGTTTTGCCTCACATTAGTCTGAGATCGCATTTCAACTGCATTCAGTCTACTTTTATCTATCTTTTACCAACTTCATACAATCTAAAAGTCTTGAAATGCAAATTGAGATGGAAGTATGAAATAATATTTTCAGGGGTTTTCTAGTACCGTAGAACGGGGCTACTTGAACTTCGATGTGTTACTTGACCCCAGTACAAAAAGAAAAATCTGTATTTGGTCTACAATAATGAACGTATCGACATGATTCATTGTTTCCCTGACAGGTGACACTTATTGTCACGATACTTCGATCGATACCACAATCTAAATATTTTTTTTGTACTGGGCTCAAGTAACATATTAAAGTTCAAGTAGCCCCGTTCTACAGTACATAAAATAATTCAGAAAAATTATCTCATACATATTATTGCTATTATTTTTAAACCAGCCATTACAAGTCATCATTTTGAACTCTGTCTCGATTTGAACACACAAAAAGTGTTGTAAATGATATAATGCCAAAACAATTGATTCCTATTTTAGTGCCTCAAAGTAAATTGAGGTTTTAAGAGGTAAATAACCATTTGATTATTGTAAATACATATAAGTTTATTTAATAACAAACCTTTTAAGCCATTCGACATCCTTCCATGTCAGAGAGTTATCAAATAAATTGTTGACATATTCATTAAGTCCAGAACCACTTTTGACATTGCATATTTTGTCAGATAAAAATCCATCAAAGTTTGCAAACCTAAAATAAAGAAAAGAAATCATAAATAGAATATTTCTACTTATTTATTTTTTTACAAAAAATGTTAATGATACCACCCTCCACCACCATAGCACCATTTACACACTTAAAACTATACAAGATGTTTGACACATGCGTTTTTTGGTCGACTTGAAGACCAACATGCACTAGAGGTTTCAGCACAAACATGCGTTACGAGCCGAGGTTAAACATGCACTAGAATTAAAAATATTAATGAACCAGCTTATATACTCGTAGGATGAAAGGAGTGGGCGGGGTTTGAATTGGATATTGACGAATCTTGCTTAATCGATGTTGAATCCAATAATGGACAAATTTAAAAGTAAAATTTATTTCATTAATTGATTCGGCAGTCACTTTGTGGTAAAATCTATCCATTTTTAATTAATGTTTTACTTATTATTTTTTGACATCTCATCAAAGATGAAGAAGAATATGGATTCAAGAACAAGGTTTCTAAATTGGTTCATATATATAGAACTTCCAAGAATTTGAGTAGTGTGGTTGTCAATCATGGGTAGAATTGGTGAATGTTACACGTGTGTAAAGTGATCACTTAAACCAGCCTATGACGGTCGTCAGCCCCGTAAATGCCCAGACTTCCATATTCTTCTTCATCTTTGATGAGATGTCAAAAAATAATATGAAAATAACTCCTGTAATTGGAGATAATCCAGATTTTGTGAACAAGTATTTGGACACACTCAAAATGTTGTAAATGTTTTACTTAGTAAATACCACTATTTCTTAAAATCTACTGTGACACGTGTTTCGATGCATTCCGCATAATTTTCAAACACAGTATGGTGTTTGAAAATGATGCGGAATGCATCGAAACACGTGTCACAGTAGATTTTAAGAAATAGTGGTATTTACTAAGTAAAACATGAATCAAAATTTATTTGGTTGTTAATTACAGGAATATTATGTAAGTGGTTATATACTAATACTATAAAGGAATATTAGGTGAGTGGTTATTTACTAATATTATTAACATTTTTGTAAAAAAATAAATAAGTAAAAATGAATAACGATAAAGTAAATGCTTTAAATATTAATAATATTGAGAATAGAATATTTCTATTTTATTACCCCTTACATATGGTGGATAGGGCACACAGTAGATGAATGTGATGTTAACCTGGTCTTCAATTGAAAAATTAGTGGTGGAATATGCAGGAATGTAATAACGAAATGACCATGTTCAAGAAAATATATTTTTATTACACATAATGCAGTTTTGTAACAAAAGGTATTTTTGAAAAAAAATCTTTTAATTATTAATTTTTTTAACAAAAATGTTAATAATATTAATTAATATATAACCACTCACCGAGATTTTTATGTCTTCCGGTTTCGAGACGTACCCGTCTCTTCGTCACCGAGAGAATATTATAAACATTATCATAATAAAATAAAAAAGTAAAAATGACTATTTTTAATTAATGTTTTACTTAGTAAATACCAGTAAAAATAGTGGTATTTACTATGTAAAACATTTATTGAAAATGGATAGATTTTACCACAAAGTGACTGCCGAATCAATTAATGAAATTAAAAATGACTAAATGAAATGACTTTGTCCGTCTCCGTAGTGTACTGGTCAGCACGCTCGGCTACCGTTCTGGAGGTCCCGGGTTCGATTCCCAAATGGGGGTAAAATAAATATAAGTGATTTTTTCACTGTAATATTTATTCAATGTTACCCTGGACTGGTACCAGAAGCGGAGGGCTGATTACCTTTCCTTCATGTGTAAACAATCAAGATAACACTGCGTTTATATGATGCAGTGCCCTATGCACCATTGGGGTGCGGATAAGGGTTTTTTTTATTATTATTATTAAAAATGACTAACCACAAAGTAAATGCTTTAAATATTAATATTGAGAATATAAAAATCTTTTGAATGTCAACATGTTTTTCTAAAGCTTTTTGAAGTTGTGATTAAAAATTCCCTGTACCTCATAACAGTGTCTCCTGATTTATAACTCTGTTTTCTTGAGTAATGTTGCATAAGATGGGATAGGATAAAAGTGAATTAGGGTGTAGGACATTACTGCTATATGGGAAACGAAATGAGGGTGGCACAGTTGGTAGGATAAGGAGTAAAGTTCAAATACGGTGTTTGAAAATGATGCGGAATGCATCGAAACACGTGTGACAGTAGATTTTAAGAAATAGTGGTATTTACTAAGTAAAACGTTAATTAAAAATGGATAGATTTTATCACAAAGTGACTGCCGAATCAATTAATAAAATTAAGGAGTATAGTATTGTAGTAATGGCTAGGGGTTGTCTGTATTTTGTGTATTAACATGCTCAATTACTTAAAAATAAAGGCGATAGGGTTTTTTTCTTACTTGAGATGTGGAGGTAATGAAAATTTGTTCCTCATGTCAGCTCTCCTTACTCCAAATGCTGGTGTGTCCACTGTGAGAACAATTGCCCTGAACCCAGCATTTTCAGCTCTTCGGACTAAATTTTTAGTCACCTCCCTAAAATAATAAAATAAAAAGAATCACTTGAAAAAAATCAGTAATCTCTTGCTGTATTTTGTATATTAGAAGCATTGTTAACTTTGTGGCATAGTAATAAAACACTCTCCTTATCATTCATCATTCGCTTCGTGTGATACTACATTTAAGTTTTGAAGTGGTATTACATAAATGAACAATGAATGATAAAAATAGTGTTTATCTTTTGTTATCTTATTATATATACATATGTTGATCTTTTTTTCCTAAAGTATCTTTTTTTGAGAATGGAATTTTTCATGGAAACTAACTGCATGAATTTTATTGAGTCAAAATCTTGTCCTATTCGTTCAATCACAGTCTTTAATCCTTGCACTGCTTCTGTATGTTTGCTTGTATGTGTTTTTTTCATTTTTTACTCTGGGTGCCTTAAAACAAAAATGGCAACAACAAAAAAATACTAGAGGTATATCTGAATGTGCGTTATAACTGGCTTCTACTGTATATTCAAATCTAGCAATAGCAAAGCATTGTCGGGTGCAGCTTGTTAAAGATATTGTTGAAAAAAATTAACACGAAATTGTAGTTGTTATTATATTAAATAATTATAGTATTTGAATATGAAAAGAGGTGTCGGAAGACCCCAAAAGAGATGGTCCGACGACATAGTCGCTATGGGGGGTAGAAACTGGCTGCAAGCAGCAACCAACCAGAGGATATGGAAAGGAGAAGAGGCCTATATCCAGCAGTGGAGGAAGAAGAAGAAGAAAGAAGTTGTTTACCTGTCAACATATATGTAAAGTTGGAACCACTTGATAGTGTTGGGAGCGGCTTCAGCTACATCTTCTATGGAAGCAGTTGATATAGTACTCATTATGTATATTGTACCTAAAGTGCCGGCAGCTGTGGAAAAACACTTAATACGTAAAACGCCAAAGGGGCATTGGTGACCTCGCCTGTGTTGGACCGCAGCGCCATGGGGGGCACCAGTGACTATATTCAAAATGCTTTTTTGCGCTGCTGGTCACACTTCTCCTTTATGAAATAAACTAAATACATTATGTTATTAAAACACGTAAATTACCAAAAAGTTTTTTATGTGGATTTTTAAATAGACATATTTTAGTATTGGCGTTTAGCATGTTAATTAATGTAAATAAATTTGTACTATAGTGTTCAAAATTTGAATGTGTATTTGTGCTTCTAAAGCTTCGAAGACAAAACAACTTATTTTCAAAGGAATAACCTGCAATGACTATCTTTAGAGGCTTGTCTCCAGCTAGGGTAGTAAGTACAGGGAAGGTAGGTGTGAAAAATATGTCACAAACACCCAGACTAACTGTAAAGAAATCTTTCTTGAATATATTTTGCAATTGGCGGGAATCGAACCCCCAGTTTCCTAGTAAAAAGTCTACCCAACTACGCCATGGCGCCTGTAAAATACTTGTATCATGACGTATCAATTTTTTTTTCTCAGATTAATCAGAAGCAAGTTTATAGGTCAACACACATATTTCCAGCTCATAGTTTTATGCTTCTCCTAAGATAGTTACTTAAAAATCCCAAATTTTTGGACCAAGGAATAATATAACATACCTTAACCTTTCCGGGAGTACAAAAATTGATGTCCGACTTTCTCTGGGTCTTTTTACAAGATAAAAAATATTTTTTCATTAAATGAATGTATTATGAAAATAGAAATTATAATAAAATAATTAAAAAAAAAAAACCTTTTCGAAATATTTTTCAATTATGTCAAAATTACATACAAATACCCACAGATGTCATTGCTATACAAGTTACATCATACTAACTGCCAGACGGACTTCGACGTTCATTAACGTCGATCCTCCTTTAAGGAAATTTTGCATTGACATTCATTTACGTCCATACTCCCGGACAGGTTAAATTCTATGGAATTCTTATTTATTAGGTCCAGAGATAAAGAGGAGTTTATTCTTGGCATATGGAGAATGTCCAGACGGCTTCTCTCATAATTGGCATATGAAGAATGGTGCATAAATATTAATCTCCTACGTATACCATACATACAAAAAGATATATACCTCTAGCGGTGGCAGCTTCCCCATCTGGATGAGCCAATTTATGCATGGCTGTCGGAGAAATACCAAACGGTATCTTGACACGAGTGCCAAGTACAGTTGTCGATGTGTCTAATTTTGAAACATCTTTTAAACACCTAGGGCGGATTCTCAACCTGAAGAAAAGAAAAGTTAGTGACATCCAGTTATGTCCTATTTCCATGGCAGCTTAATCTTTTGACTGACGAGTTTTAATGAAAATTTAACTTTGAAAAAGAGCAGGTTTTTTTTTTTCAAATATTTGATATTAAGATATGTTCGAAACATACAAAATAATACCAACATTAGGCAATGATTAAAGAAAACACTTCGTTTTTTACCACTTGAGTTTTATTATAGACTACATGTTTCAGAAGTTAAACTTCCATCATTCAGGTCTGTATAATAACTAAAATATAAAATATAAAATTGTTCTATAAATAAGGAGAGGGGAAAGTAAGGGGAAGGGGTTAGTCAAGGGACGGAATTTGAAAACAAAGGAAAAATGGAAAGCAATGGCAATTTTTCGGAATTTGCAAATCATATAATAGATACTAATCACTCATTTCACTCTCATAAATTAAAATTATGACACCTTGTTCCATATAAAGGCCAAATTATGAATTATCTTGAAAATTTAGAAATACAAAAAAACCTGAATTCTAATAATAATTTATTAAATAGTATATTGTTTCAAAATTCTTCGCCATTGCTTTCCATTTTTCCTTTGTTTTCAAATTCCGTCCCTTGACTAACCCCTCCCTCTTACTTTCCCCTCTCCTTATTTATAGAACAATTTTATATTTTAGTTATTATACAGACCTGAATGATGGAAGTTTAACTTCTGAAACATGTAGTCTACAATAAAACTCAAGTGGTAAAAAATGAAGTGTTTTCTTTAATCATTGCAACATGTCTTACCACAAAGTTAATGCCGAAACAATAAATAAAATAACATTAGGCAATACTATAGTTCATACACATAGAGCCGTGTATGAACTATAGTGGACTGTAGTATTGCCTAATGTTGGTATTATTTTGTATGTTTCGAACATATCTTAATATCATATATTTGAAATAAAAAAACCCACACTTTTTCAAAGTTAAATTTTCATTAAAACTCGTCAAAAGGTCTTAAGATAAAAATTGTGATTTTTCTTACCTAGAAAAGGCCGCCTTATTTTCTGACAATGTTTGTTCAGTAGTGGCTCCACTCTTGTAATAATCCCCTGCATACTTTGGCAATTTGGCTAATGCCGCCGTTTCAAAATCAGATACACAGACAAAACTTTCCATGGTTCATGCAGTATGTACATATACTAGTGTTAACTAAATGAAAAGGAACATTGACTGATCACTGACAGCAAGATACTGTTACAAATATGTTGATGGATACATCACAAGATAAGAGTATTATGTTTGTAATTAAATGTTAGTGATACTGTAATTACTTCTAATGTTATTTGAGTTCTTAACCTTATCTGTACAGAATGTTAAATCATACCAAAAGTGTTGAGGGGTCTTATAACACATGAATTTATACGTAAATAAATATTTCTGTATTTTTTGGGTTATATTGGTAATATTAGAGGGAGTAGTCTCTGAAAGCGTCTTCAATCTATCAATATTTACAAACCAAAGCTTTGAGCAGACAATTTATTCTTCAAAAAAGCTTCTTTACATCTCACCAATAGATGTCTCTAGTGAAGTTCTAGTGATTCAAGAACAAGGTTTCTAAATTGGTTCATATATACAGAACTTCCAAGAATTTGAGTAGTGTGGTTGTCAATAATGGGTAGAATTGGTGAATGTTACACGTGCGTAAAGTGATCACTTCAACCAGCCTATGACGGTCGTCAGCCCCGTAAATGCCCAGACTTCCATATTCTTCTTCATCTTTGATGAGATGTCAAAAAATAATACAAAGCTTTGAGGTTATTGGTTTCGTTTCTTCATATGATTGGTCAGGTGAATGCTTAGGAATCGATATCTGTTGACTTTTCTTCGTGGGTTACAATCTTTGTGACGGTTCATTCGCTTCTTTCATGGTCAGTCCCCACCCATCTCTATCCCCTTCTCGTTTCATCAACTCGGTGTACCCGCTATAACGCATGTCGGAGATAATTTGATCCATGTAGGATAAGTGGGGTCGTCTTCTGTAGTTTGTGCCTTTGCACACGCCTTTGGTAATCGTAAGAAACAGGCCTGGGTGTGTCATATTACGGCCTATCCATTTGGCTAGCTATTGTGCAACTTTATTAAGCATTTAGACTCCCCAGCCTTGCTTAGTACCTCGTTGTTTCCTACTTGTTTCGACTAATGAATACCCAACATGAGCCTGTAGTACCGCATCTCAAACACCTCCAGCCAACCGGACTGTTGACTGGCTACAAGTATTTTGTGGTGTTTACAAATTTTAATTCTGGTCTTATTAGATCCTTTGGTTCTTCCGCCATGAAATAAAAAAAGAGAAGTTATTTCATTCGAACCCTTATACGCACCCCAATGGTGCATAGGGTACTGCATCATATAAACACAATCTTGATCACTAACACACGAAGGAAAGGTGTCAGCCCTCCGCTTCAGGTACCAGTTCAGGGTAATATAGAATAAATATTAGAGTGAAAAAATCACTTATATTTATTAGACCCCCCCTCTGGGAATCGAACCCGGGACCTCCAGAACGGTAGCCGAGCGTGCTGACCATTACACTACGGAGGCGGACAAAGTTATAGACATTAGAAATAAAAGAAAGCTTTTTTTTTGTTCTTCTGTCGTTATAATACAATGTTATACGTATTATATAACACGGAAAAAGGGAAGATAAACACAGGATGGAAAGATATTCTGGTTTAACTTGAGAGAGTTGTTGTTTATAGCGGTTGCAGACAAAGAAAAACTTGCCATAATGATTGCCAATCTGTATAGTGAAATGGTACATTAATAATAGATTTTTTTCAAGTTAAAAAACGCGGCAGTATTTCACCGTTTTTAAAATTATTACTTTTATCATGTATTTAGTAAAGAAACGATTTATTTTCCTAAACAAAAACGTTCAATGGTATTCATTGTGCCTTTTTGGTAATATACACTTGTGTTACATTATTCTTGAAATATATCGTAATATAAACAAATAAGATCGTAACATAAATAAATCAAAGCACGCATCATGTGTCACTCTTACCCACTGGCGATGCGTAGCGTCGAGAGTGAGACAGATATAGGGCATGATTATGGCGCGGACTAATTACCGACCGCAAGAAAAATCAGGGATCTGTTCTTTTATTTATCCTTGTGATGTCATGAGGCCAAGGATTGACGTATTATTTTATCCAAAGTTCTACATTATGAAAAAATCCCTCCAAGTTGAACTGAGGTTCAAAACTTGGAGCAATGTAAAAACACATACGGTTATGTCAGCCGCGTATGGGGCATGTTTTATGAAAACACATACGGTTATGCGAGCCGCGTGGATCCGGTTTTAAATAATATATTGATTAATCACATTAAAGTTAATTAATGAAAAATGAATGACTAAATAACACTTAAAAAAAGATCACCGATGACATAAAATACCCCACTCCAGACAGGGAAGGTCAACAAATGTCTGTTATCTTTGTCACTGACATCAGTGATAAATTATTATTTACATTTTGTTTTATCTATCTAATTGATTCCAGAAGAGAAAAATAAAAAGGTTATTATTAGGAGGGAAAAATAAAAGTTATTTAACACATTGATTATGAACTATGAGATAACTCATAGGTTGCATTCTCTGCTAGGATGCCGACTGCAAGTGTTCCTTCCAAATTTTTGTATTTTTTAAAAGAATTTGTGGATTTATATTGTATTCATAAATGTATGCGAAAAGAACAAAGAGACGCAGATCATCGGCTTTTATTTTGTTTACAATATTGTCCCCACCACATAACTCCCTTTAAATCGTATATAAAGGGTGGAGGACCAATATTTATGTGCTCAGATAAGATTAAAATTCAAATGTATATACATCGCGCTCGCTCTTTGTCTGTTGGCGTCGCTTCGTTCTTCTCGCCCTTATAACTTTTATAATTTTAAGAAAATAAATAATTGTTTCCATTTGCACATCCGTCTTCCTTATCATCGGTGTTGCAGTACCATTAGTCGTAAAAAGTTATCTCGTACTGAGTTTACTTGCCAGCTACGATGCAGCTACTCGTGCAGCTACGATGAAATTTTTAGTATATCAGTGCTAATATGGATAGATAGATAATAGTAAAAGAAAGAAGAGAGCTTATAAATCATATTTTGAAGAGGAAGGCCAAGCTAATAGGGCACTCAATTAGACATAGCACCTTTCTTAGCAACATCTTCGAAGGAAGAATCTTGGGAAAACGAACAAGAGGCCGCCCAAGAACTTCATACTTCCAGGATTTGAAGCGGCTCATAGACGTCTCCTCCTATTCGCAGCTCAAGAGGATGGCGACTGACAGAGACAAGTGGCTGACACAACAAGGCGCTGCCTTTAGAAGATGATGATGATGGATAGATGGCGCATGGGAAGAGAGCAAAAAAGCAATGCTGGCTAACATTAACCGAAAATTTATAGATAAATGAAATGAAAATATAAATATAAAATAAATATAAAATATTATTTTTTGACATCTCATCAAAGATGAAGAAGAATATGGAAGTCTGGGCATTTACAGGGCTGACGACCGTCATAGGCTGGTTTAAGTTATCATTTTACACACCTGTTACATTCACCAATTCTACCCATTATTGACAACCACACTACTCAAATTCTTGGAAGTTCTATATATATATAAACCAATTTCGAAACATTATTCTTGAATCAATAGAACTTCACTATTCCATATTCTTCTTCTTTTTTGATGAGATGTCAAAAAATAATATGAAAATAATTCCTGTAATTGGAGATAATCCAGATTTTGTGAACAAGTATTTAGACACACTCAAAATGTAGTTAATATTAAAAATCAAGAAATAAAAGAGTATTTTTAAGGTTGGGTTTTTTTAGACCGAAATTCTGAAAATTCCTGTGGCAGTCAACGTGTTGAAAAAAGATGAATAATTATTAGAGCATAAATCTCAGATAAAAGTACTAAAATATAGATATTCGATGATAGATATTGGATAAAGGAAATAAAAGACAGATATTTGAAGCATAAATCTCAGATAAAATTATAAAATAAAGATATTTGAAGGATGAATCTCAAATAAAAGTACTAAAATAGAGATATTTGAAGGATTAATCTCAGATAAAAGTACTGAAATACAGATATTTGAAGGATGAATCTCAAATCATAAAAGACAGATATTTGACGGATAAATGTCAGATAAAAGAACTAAAAAAAAAAAGACATTCAGATATTTGTGTCAGGTTGTGGTCCTGTGGTTAGCGGACTCTTGAATCAGAGTTTCTCGGTTCGAACCCACTCTACCATAATATGATACCTATCTATTTCTAACAATGAGCCGCTTAGTCTCATAAAAATAGTATGAAATTGAAATATTTTGGTAAATAATAAAAACGCAAATATTTCTCCAAAAAAAAAATAATAATTTTGGATAAAAGAAATAAGAGAGACATTTGAAGGATACATTTGGGATAAACTAACTGAAAACTAACTAACCATCACGCCGCTTCTCCGCAGGGGTAGGCAGAGAGAATAGAACGCCACACCACTCTGTCTTTGCAAACATTCTTCGCCTCTTCAACGTTCATGCATCTCCTCATACATACCTGCCGTACGTTGCATTCAAGTATTTGGCACACCTGATCGTGCCATGTTTTTCTCGGTCTTCCTCTAAAATTTGGGATAAAATAAATAAAAGGCGATAGTTCATATCAATGACTTAGTTTATTGATTCATAAATACCTAAATACAAGGTTGGTTATGTATAAAATTATTACAATAACTTACTGTTTTTACATGCTTGTCAAAACTCTAACGTCTTATTTATAATAACAATTTCAAATGGTAAACGTGGACTATCAAAGCCTAAACACAGGTTCAATATCCAACCGTGTTAACCTGTCCGGGAGTATGGCCGTACATGTACGGCCATACCAAACTTTTCTCAAAGGAGTTTGGACGTACATGTACGGCCGATACAAAATATGATTTATGACACGATTTATATCAAAACATGTTAAAAACATGATTTATCGATATTTCGATAATTTTGATATAAATCATGTTTACTGGGGTAAATATCTTTGTTTATTCAAGAAAACATGTTGCTTATAGCATCGACTATAATATAAAAATTTAAAAGTAAAAAAAAAAACAAAAACAAATTCACTCCTCAGATACAGTTTTGTCCGGAGAAACTCACACCCAGACAGGTTAAGGGTCGTGAAAAGTGCGCAAAAATTATATTAATAATAAAAATAAACAATAAAGAATCAGGTACAAAAATCTTATTTTACATACCTTTGATTTTCAACAATATCTATACTGCAAGGCCAAAATAAAGAAAATAAAAAAAATAAAAAACAAATGTGATTTTTTATTAGTTACTACACTATCTAGATACAATTTTAAACAAGCATATATTTTTTACGTTATTTTTTGACATCTCAACATAGATGAAGAAGAATATGGAAGTCTGGGCATTTACGGGGCTTACAATCGCCATAATAATAATAATAATAAAACCCTTATCCACACCCCAATGGTGCATAGGGTACTGTGTCATATAAAGGCAGTGTTATCTTGATCGTTTACACATGAAGGAAAGGTGATCAGCCCTCCGCTTCAGGTACCAGTCCATGGTAATATTGAATAAATTTTCAGTGAAAAAATCACTTATATTTATTTTACCCCCCTTCGGGAATCGAACCCGGGACCTCCAGAACGGTAGCCGAGCGTGCTGACCATTACACTACGGAGGCAGACATACAATCGCCATAGGCTGGTTTAAATGATCACTTGACACACGTGTAACATTCACCAATTCTACCCACGATTGACAACCACACTACACAAATTCTTGGAACTTTTAAATATATTGTTCAAATTCGAAACACAATGCTTGAATTCACTAGAGATATCTATGGTGAGATGAGGGAAGCTTTTCATTAAGCAGAAACTCTTTCATTTGTATGTGAGGTCCGAATCCTGGATTATATCACATACAAATTAAAGAGTTTCTGCTTGATAAAAAGCTTCTCTCATCTCATTATAAATGTTTCTAGTGAAGTTCTATTGAAATCAAGCACTTCGTTTCGAATTTGAACAATATATTTAGGAGTTTCAAGTATTTGAGTAGTGTGGTTTTCAATCATGGGTAGAATTGGCGAATGTTACACATGTGCAAAGTGATCACTTAAACCAGCCTATGACGGTCCCATAAACGCCCAGACCTCCATATGCTTGTTCATCTTTGTTGAGATGTCAAAAAATTATATTAAAAAAAACTCCTAATTGGAGATAATCCAGATTTGTGAACAAGTATTTGGACACACTCAAAATGTTGTAAATATATATTTTTTATATTGAAATAACATACTCTTTAACAAGACTTTACAAACAGGCAAATTATAGACACAAGGGCAAATATGGACACCTTCCAATTGCCTAGAAAAAATACAACAGCTATTTACATACATTTTTCAACAAAATCATATCTGAAAATGGCTGAAGCCAGATTAAAATAGAAAAAAATATATGTACATGTGCAGAAAAATTCCTCTTGAATAACTTGTTAGCAGAAAAATATTCATAATATATCTTGGAAAGATATTTTATGCCAACATATTTGGGTAAAATAAAAGTATATTTATATATGCAGAAATTTTGCTATTAAATCACTCGTTTGGGAAAAAAATATTCATAATATATCTTGGAAAGATATTTTATGCCGACATATTTGGGTAAAATAAAAGTATATATGCAGATATATTGCTCTTAAATCACTCGTCTGGGAAAAAAATATTCATAATATATCTTGGAAAGATATTTTGTGCCAACATATTTGGGTAAAATAAAAGTATATTTATATATGCAGAAATTTTGCTCTTAAATAACTCGTCTGGGAAAAAAATATTCATAATATATCTTGGAAAGATATTTTATGCCGACATATTTGGGTAAAATAAAAGTATTTATGCAGATATATTGCTCTTAAATCACTCGTTTGGGAAAAAAATATTCATAATATATCTTGGAAAGATATTTTATGCCAACATATTTGGGTAAAATAAAAGTATATTTATATATGCAGAAATTTTGCTCTTAAATCACTCGTCAGGGAAAAAAATATTCATAATATATCTTGGAAAGATATTTTATGCCAACATATTTGGGTAAAATAAAAGTATATTTATATATGCAGAAATTTTGCTCTTAAATCACTCATTTGGGAAAAAAATATTCATAATATATCTTGGAAAGATATTTTATGCCAACATATTTGGGTAAAATAAAAGTATATTTATTTATGCAGAAATTTTGCTCTTAAATCACTCGTTTGAGAAAAAAATATTCATAATATATCTTGGAAAGATATTTTATGCCAACATATTTGGGTAAAATAAAAGTATATTTATATATGCAGAAATTTTGCTCTTAAATCACTCGTTTGGGAAAAAAATATTCATAATATATCTTGGAAAGATGTTTTATGCCAACATATTTGGGTAAAATAAAAGTATATTTATATATGCAGAAATTTTGCTCTTAAATCACTCGTTTGGGAAAAAAATATTCATAATATATCTTGGAAAGATATTTTACGCCAACATATTTGGGTAAAATAAAAGTATATTTATATATGCAGAAATTTTGCTCTTAAATAACTCGTCTGGGAAAAAAATATTCATAATATATCTTGGAAAGATATTTTATGCCAACATATTTGGGGAAAATAAAAGTATATACTTTTATTTTCCCCAAATGTGTATTCACATACTTGAAGAAAAATTGCTCTTAAATCACTCGATTGGGGAAAAAATATTCATCAACATATTTGGCGAAAATAAAAGTATATTTTGTGCAGAAAAATTTCTTTTAAATCACTCTTTTACCAAAATATTTTGGCATAATTTATCTTGGAATGATATATTATGCCAACACATTTGAGATAAATATCAGTAAAAAACATGTTTAAATACAACATGTAGATTAGATAATAAAGAAAATTCATAATTTCATATTCAAGTTATTTGATTCTTGATTAATTTGAAGCAGTGCCCTATGCACCATTGGGTGTGGACGAAGGTAAGGAGAAAAAAGTGCTGCTCTGCATACACAGGACATGCCACATAAATACGCAGGATATATATTCCAACTTTTGACTGGCAGTGCACAATGGAGTCCTGGTTCTAACCCTAATGTGCAGAAGTGAAGTGTGGAGTTGGCAAAAGAAGGACGAAAGTAGACTGAATGCAGTCGAAATGCAATCTCTTAGACGAATGTATGGCGAAGCGATGTCTGATAGATGTACGAATGGTGATATAAGAAAAGAATACAAGGCTGAAATTAGCATCATTGATATAATTAAGAAAGGTGCGTTGAGATGGGGAAGAGAAAGAAGACGTTTCTGGAGAGATCATGTGGGAAGAGCGAGTTCGGATCGAGTGGTGAGGGTGGCAGTGGACAGCAGCATAGGCGGGATCAGACCCCCAGAAAGACCACCTAAACGATGGAAGGATAGCTGGTCTTCCATCTCCCAGGAGCGACCCGAGAATGACAGGACCTAGTCCTAAAAGAAGAAGAAGAAGAAGTGTTGAGATAGTTTGGATGTGTGAATCTAATGAGTGTAGAAAGAACAGTAAAACAAATTTATGAGGTGGATTCAGTTGGCAATAGAAGCAGAGTAAGACTGAGACTTGGCATGATAAAGTATTTAAATTACTTGGGAGGGTATGTATGAGATGCATGGATGTGGAAAAAACGACAATTGTTTGCACATTCAGATTGGTGTGGCGTTCTATTCTCTCTGGCTAAGTGGCGTGATGGTTAGTTAGTTATTTTACAAGTGTGTGCAGCTGTATGTAAAGACACCTACATACTGTGATTATAGAATTACAAAATGTATAAAAAGAGTATTCAAATACGTACTCCAAAGCTTATAAAAAGCTAACAAACCAAAAACTGTCTGACGTTTCAAACAGCTATCGAAAACTGGTGCGTTTTTGATTTGTATCACACTTGTACAGTAATAAAGGCATCATTTGTAAAGCGGGGGTTTAATTTACAAAATACAGCCATTTTGTGAGTGTACTTTTAAATGAATGCCCATATAACAGCTTCACAGTTGCATAGTAATTCATTTTTTTATTAACACATTGTCCGCCTCCGTAGTGTAATGGTTAGCATGCTCGGTTAGCGTTCTGAAGGTCCCGGGTTCGATTCCCAGAGGGGGGTCTAATAAATATAAGTGATTTTTTAATATTTATTCAATATTACCCTGGACTGGTACCTGACCTGAGGGCTGATCACCTTTCCTTCGTGTGTTAACGATAAAGATAACACTGCGTTTAGATGATGCAGTGCCCTATGCACCATTGGGGTGTGGATAAGGGTTCAAATGAATGAATGAATTAACACATTGTTTTTTTCATCAACTCTGACCCTCATTAGCATACGGTAAGTCCTCTACGTACGCGATACGTGAATTCGTACTAACAAGATTTTAAAAACAAAAAAATTCTCATTTAGTTTAAATACATATACTATTGTGTTAATAGGAAAGTGAGAGAGAAACGACACTGGCTCATGCCTTGCACCCTTTCCTTCCACCTTTACTGTCCACAGGATGTGATTAACGGCTAAGTCATCATTTAGATTTCTTCCTTGTTAGTTACGTGTGTGTTACAATCGGGATTCTTACCACATTTCATTTTAATATGCATGCAGTTTTCACATCATAGATCAATAAATCTTGATTTTTCAGGAGAATTTTTAAAGTTTAAAAATATAATACAATGTATTAAAAATAAATATCAAGCCACTTTTTACTGTGCAACAGATCTTTTAAGTTAAAACCTGAAGGTTTTTTCTCCATTTGAAAAATATTAAGTATATTTAAAAAAAAAATTAAACCATACTTTTTCTTCAAAATGCAAAAGCAACACTTTCTGCCCTGTAGCGGGTAAATATTAAGTTAAAAATATTCCGCTTTTGCTGGGATATAGTAGATTTTCAGGGCATTCCGAAAATATGCACAACTGAAAATTGACAATTTTTTATATATGACGTTCTTGAAAGGAGTGAGCGATATGTTCTATATCCATTGAAACCAATGCATATTATACATACCATATATGTAAAGTAAATTTTTATTTTTTTTTTTCGACTTCATAAAACCTTCAAAATGAAATAATCACATAAGTAGAGGACTTACCGTATTAACACATTGACTGCCAAATTAGAAAAAAAGAAACCGATCCTTGGGGCCACAACTGTAAAATGCAAAGTAATATTTTTGAGAGAAAAATCTGGGTTAAGTTTGGTAATTTGTCCAGGGGGCCACACAGGAAGAGGATACATTTACATTACATGGCAAACGTGAAGGGTATCTAATTCACAGAACGTAAAATCCAATCCATGATTGGAGTTATATTTGACTCACGCAACCTCTTGACCAAACACAGTGTGAGTTAAATATAACACGCATGGCATTCAACGTGTTAATTAGGGTTGTTAGGGTACTAATTACAAGTAACAGCAAACCAAATTCCGATTTGTACAATGTATTTTGGCGTCTCGCGGTCTACCAAAAGTAAGCAATTAAAACGCTTAAAAGCGTCTCCCGCTCTCTACCAACAGTATGTTGAAGACCCTTTTAAGTGTTTCCCGCAAATAATTTGTTAATATACGTACATAATTATTGTGAAAATTTCTATAAAAAGTTTCAATCTAATTATATATAAATATTTAAAAAAAATCATATATGACTCGTGTCTAAATTACATTCGGTTATCTGACTAAACATTTTTAAGAGAAATAAAAAAACATTTTATTAATCTTCTGACATACGATCGAGTGCATCAGGTATTATTTATTGTCACTATTATATTATTTAAGGTTTCAGTTTGTTTTATAGGCAATACAGAGTAGAATAATTGTAAAATTTGTATACTTTCAATATTCCTGTATCGGCCAGAAATTCATTTAACAGGGAAATTTATTTACCACCCTTCCCTTTAAATTTAGATTCAGCCTTGAATCGCAAATCAAAAACTTGCAATGAATCGGAGATACTATTGACAAATAAGGTATTATTTTCACACAAACCTAGCATCAATATATACAATTACGGTCTATACAAATAAATGTGTGTACTAAATGTAACATTCAAATTAGAATAAAAAAGATAATACCTTCAAAACTTATATTTGTTGCACACATCTTCATTTTAAATGGCGGCACTTTGACAAGGACACTGTTGGGACTCCTATAATTTACCTTATTGTATTTTATATGGAACTAGTTCAAACGTCCGTACAAAAAGGATTAAAAAAAAAATGCTTTAAACTCATGCCAAATTCGCATGGTAAATTTAATTTTTTAAAATTATTTATTGACTTGGTATTTAAATCGAGGAATAACACAATGTAAATATTTAAAAAACACATGTATAAGATCACCTATGAATTTGTTAATATAAACATGTCTAGTTTTGAGAACTACAATGTTCTTATACAGATGAAAATATAAATTGTATTTGGCGCGAGATTATATTATCGCAAGAAACAAGCGTACGAATTCGCTTCACATATCGCTCACTCCTTTCAAGAACGTCATAAATAAAAAAACTTGATTTTTCAGGAGAACGTTTTTAAAGTTTAAAAATATAATACAATGTATTAAATATAAATATCAAGCCACTTATTGAACTTTTTACTGTGCAACAGATCTTTTTGGGTAAAAAATGATGGTTTTTTCTCCATTTGAAAAATATTTAGTTTATTTAAAAAAATAATTAAACAATACCTTTTCTTCAAAATGCAAAAACAACACTTTCTGCCCTGTAGCGGGTAAATATTAAGATAAAAATATGCCTCTTTTGCTGGTCTATAGTACATTTTCTGGGCATTCCGAAAACATGCACAACTGCAAATTGACGATTTTTGATTTATGACGTTCTTGAAAGGAGTGAGCGATATGCTATATTCTTTAAATGTGACAATGGCAGACGCATTTGCTTCCACACCGCATTATTTTATTAAGTATACGACGTACTAATCTTTTTTTATACGAGTATCTTTTCATACAAGTACCTGAAGAAGGTTTGTGCAGAGTTTGACGAGCGTTAATCGTTTTTCTCAATTTTCTGCTAAAGTGATGAACAACATAAAACATTGTAGAAAAAAAAGAGACAGATAGCCGTCAGGTACTTGAATAAAAACGATATAATAATCATTAGTACGTTTTACAGGTGTACGGGGCAAAAGCAAATGCGACCACCATTATAATAATTGATTTTCTATTAATGAGAACATCTGAAGTTCTCAAAACTAGTCACGTTTATCATACATTAAATATTTATATGCTCAAAAGCATTCTTATGTAAGTGTTTTATTTGTATACCTTAATTTTAATTGAAGTCCTTATATAATTAAAAGAAAATGGATCAAATTTTGGCAGTAATATAAGTATATATTTTACCCTGTGCAGAAAAAAACATCTTTGGACTTTTTTGTGCAAGATAAAAGCAATTCCGGAAAATGGCGGGTGATAGTAATGATGATTCTATATTATTATAATAACAAACTCCTAGGATATTTGGTTTCATACTTTGAGCAATAAAATTAGCAATATATACATGATTCCTTTTGAAAACTTTAGATTTATTTTTAATTACAAAAACTTCATAACCAAAGTAATGTAAAAAGTGGGTCATTCTAAAAACACTATTTTTTTTTAAACCCTTATCCGCACCCAATGGTGCATAGGGCACTGCATCATATAAACGCGGTGTTATCTTGATCATTTACACATGAAGGAAAGGGGATCAGCCCTCCGCTTCAGGTACCAGTCCAGGGTAATATTGAATAAATATTGCAGTGAAAAAAAATCACTTGTATTTATTTTACCCCCCTTGGGAATCGAGCCCGGGACCTCCAGAACGGTAGCCGAGCGTGCTGACCATTACACTACGGAGGCGGACAAAACACTATTAGCCTATTTAAATTATTTTAGCAGAAATATAGTACACTGAAATCCGTTTTTATACAAGTTTGAAATAATATATGTAAAAATAAAATAAATAAAGGCAAGGCGGTTAAAACACGTGAATTACTTGACTAAATAAATTGAAATTAACTAATTACTCATTTATTTCCGCCTCCGTAGTGTAATGGTCAGCATGCTCGCCTACCGTTCTGGAGGTCCCGGGTTCGATTCCCAGGGGGGTTTAATAAATATAAGTGATTTTTTCACTCTAATATTTATTCAATATTACACTGGACTGGTACCTGAAGTGGAGGGCTGATCACCTTTCCTTCATGTGTAATCGATCGAGATAACACTGCGTTTATATGAAGCAGTGCCCTATGCACCATTGGGGTGCGGCAAGGGATTTATTATTATTACATTTATTTTTAGTATGAAGAAAATTTAAGTGATTTTTTACAGGAATATCTCAACTACAAGCAAAATATTCAGAGTATATTTCACTAAAAAATAAAAATTCTGGACTAGAAAATTATGTTTTTAAAAGAATAGTATTAAAAAAATTTAATCTACAAAAAAAATCTAGCAGTTTTGAATATGGATTTTTTCTTCTTCTTTAACATGTTGACTGCCACGGGAATTTTAAGAATTCCGGTCTAAAAAGCCAACCTTAAAAATATTATTTTATTTCTTGATTTTTAATATTTATTATGTATTTATAATTTCTTTTCATTTCTTAATAAATTTTCTGTTCACGTAAGCTAGCATTGATGTTTTGTTCTCTCTCCATGCGTCATCTATCCATATTAGCACTGATATACTAGGAATTTTATAGTAGCCGTACGAATATGGCAAGTAAACACAGTACGAGATAACTCCTAGTCGGCGTCCTAGCAAAGAACGCAATCTACGAGTTATCTCGTAGTTGGCAGTCAACATGTTGAAGAAAAAAAACACTCCAACTGTACTTGGGTACTTATTTAAAAAAAAACAATTCGTGATTATTGTTGTGCATTCACTAGTATGTATTGCATTCACGAGTTTGTATTGCATTCACAAGTATGTTTTTCATTCAAGAGTTTGTATTGCATTCACAAGTTTACATTCACGAGTTTGTATTGCATTCACAAGTTTACATTCACGAGTTTGTATTGCATTCACTAGTATGTATATCATTCAAAAGTTTGTATTGCATTCACTAGTATGTATTGCATTCACGAGTTTGTATTGCATTCACGAGTTTGTATTGCATTCACAAGTATGAATATCATTCAAGAGTTTGTATTGCATTCACGAGTTTGTATTGGATTCTCAAGTTTGTATTGAATTCACCAGTATGTATTGCATTCACGAGTTTGTATTGCATTCACGAGTTAGTATTACATTCACGAGATCGCATTGGATTCACAAGTTTGTATTGCATTCACTAGAATGTATACATTCACGAGTTTGTATTGCATTCGCAATTATGTATATCATTCAAGAGTTTGTATTGCATTCACTAGTATGTATTGCATTCACAAGTATGTATTATCATTCAAGAGTTTGTATTGCATTCACGAGTTTGTATTGGATTCACAAGTTTGTATTGCATTCACTAGTATGTATTGCATTCACGAGTTTGTATTGCATTCACAAGTATGTATATCACTCAAGAGTTTGTATTGCATTCACGAGTTAGTATTACATTCACGAGTTTGATAAAACAAACAAAAATTGTAATACAATTATTATGGCATCAAAAGTTAATACATATGAACATAATATTCTTACCATATACACAAAAAAACAAGACTATTGCTTTGTCTTATAGACATATCGCTCACTCCTTTCAAGAACGTCATAAATCAAAAAACTTGATTTTTCAGGAGAACGTTTTTAAAGTTTAAAAATATAATACAATGTATTAAATATAAATATCAAGCCACTTATTGAACTTTTTACTATGCAACAGATCTTTTTAGGTAAAACGTGATGGTTTTTTTTCCATTTGAAAAATATTTATTATATTTAAAAAAATAATTAAACAATACATTTTTTTCAAAATGCAAAAACAACACTTTCTGCCCTGTAGCGGGTAAATATTAAGTTAAAAATATGCCGCTTTTGTTGGGATGTAGTATATTTTCTTGGCATTCCGAAAACATGCATAACTAAAAATGTACGATTTTTGATTTATGACGTTCTTGAAAGGAGTGAGCGATATATGTATAGGCAGTAGGTTGCATTTGCACATGCGATCTAATATAACCCTTTTCAACATACACATTTTAAAGAGTACCTTGTTATAATTCGAAGGTGATGATGATCCATGTTTTAAAGAGGCTCAAAGCAAAACACCGCAAGCGCTGTTTTCAGAGGAGGTAAAGAGAGGATAGACGAATGAAAGAAATTAAAAAATAGTCTAGCCGTTAAATAATATTCTTTTATTACATATGTGCACAAGATATTTTATATCAAGAGATTGATCTTGATGATGGCAACACATTAGGAAGAGACTTTGTCTTAAAAAAAAATAGAGCTTATCATAAAAAAAAAAAATTGCTCAAACATAATTTAAGCGTAATGGCAATATTTTTTTGGCAGCCCGTGAGATAAGGATAATAGCAAAACCACAAAAAAAGGTGAAATTAACCCATCCAGGAGTGAGTTTCCGCGGACAAAACTGAATGGGGAGTTTTTATTTTTAGTTTTACAATTTTATATCATAGTCAATGAATGCTATCAAGCAACATATTTTCCTGACTTGTAACATATTTATTGGCTTCATCATCTTCATACCCTGATCCGCACCCAATGGTGCATAGGGCACTGCATAAAATTAATACAGTGGAACCTAAAATAACAAGCACCTCTCATAACAAGCACTTCTCATAACAAGTAATTCACATAACGAGTAATTCGTTTAACGAGTATTTCGTTTAACGAATAATTCGTTTAACGAGTAATTCGTTTAACGAGTAATTCGCATAACGAGTAATTCGTTTAACGAGTAATTCGTTTAACGAGTAATTCGTTTAACGAGTAATTCGTTTAACGAGTAATTCGTTTAACGAGTAATTCGCATAACGAGTAATTCGCATAACGAGTAATTCGTTTAACGAGTAATTCGTTTAACGAGTAATTCGCGTAACGAGTAATTCGTTTAACGAGTAATTCGTTTAACAAGTAATTCGCGTAACGAGTAATTCGTTTAACGAGTAATTCGTTTAACGAGTAATTCGCGTAATGAGTAATTCATATAGTGAGTAATTCCTTTAACGAGTAATTCGTTTAACGAGTAATTCGCATAACGAGTAATTCGCATAACGAGTAATTCGCATAACGAGTACTTCGCATAACGAGTAATTCACATAATGAACACGATAAAATGTAAAAAAGTTTCTCCCTTAACGAGTGAAATATCGCATTGCGAGTTACAGAGAAAAGGCAAGACCCCTTTTCAGGACATTCACTTGTGAGCCGGGACATAGTAAGTCGGGACGCCGGGACGGGAGTAAGATTCTGGAACGAATTATGCTCATTATGAGAGGTTCCACTGTACAATGTCAATTTGAACGGTCATTATTAAAAGGCAAGATAATCAGACATCAATTCGGGCACCAGACAAGAGTAACATTGAATAAATATTAGAGTGAGAAAAAACCCTTAAATTTATTTAGACCCGTCTGGGAATCGAACCCGGTACCTCTAGCGCGGTAGCCAGATGTACTAACCACCACGCCATGGAGAGGAAAAAATAGAAAATTATATTAATTGGAAATTAGCTAAATTTAACTACTAAGTTTTCTGAAGTGCAGAACTGATCACCTTGCCTTTGTGCAATTGATAATCAATGTACCTAAAACTGTGTCGATGCAATGCAGTGCCGTATGCACTACTTGGTGAAAATAAGGCTATCTTGCCATTTACGATTTGTGATGATTGGGAAGTAAAATCCTTATTTAAAAAAAATATTATTAACACATTGTAAGGCAGTTTTTTTTTTATCAACCCCGACCATAATTACCATATACTTGGACAGTCTGCTGCCCGACCCTCAGTATACTAATCACAAGTAACCACAAACTCAATTCCGGCCTGTATAATATTTTTTGGTGTCTCTCGCGCTCTACCAAAAGTAAGCAAAAAGAACGCTTATAAGCGTCTCCCGCTCTCTACTAACAGTATGCAAAAGACGCCTTTAAGCGTTTCCCGCAAACAATGTGTCAATAATCATTCCGGTATCCGCTGTATCCGACAGTATATTACGCCACGATCCAGCATCCGGAGTAAATAATAAATTACAAAGCACCATTTCAGTAAAATACTACCCAAAAGGGTGCTTCAATTTTATTTTATAACCTCTTATAAAGTAATCAAACGACGTTTTTATCATTATTATTATTGTTTACCAATTGCTTTCGTTTTATTTTGCCCAAGCGGACGTGGTTTTGCTATTAAATGCCTCAGATGAGTATATAAAAAAAAAATAATCCTGAAATTTACACAAAAATACAAACTTAAGAGTATCCGACATTCAAATTGAACTTGTCAACATTTTTTTAAATAATTAAGCATAAACTATGTGATTTAAGTGACTATGAGGTTAATGAAAATGTACAAAAGAGGATAAAAATATTAAAAATAACTATGCATTTGGTTACTAGATTTTAAATACACTATAGATACAACTTACAAACACATTAAGAGAGTTGAGCAGATGTTGGCTATGAGTTTTCAGAAACAATTTATCTATTTTTTCTCGCTACTTTAAAATGCTAGATTTAAGTTTTGTACTGACATTTCTTATTTATTGTAACTGCAGACAGTGGTAGAATTCCATTTTGAATTGTTGGGTAATATATCCAAAATTAAACATGGTTATTGGATTGAATTGTACTTTATTTACATATCGCTCACTCCTTTCAAGAACGTCATAAATCAAAAATTGACAATTTTCAACTGTCCATGTTTTCGGAATGCCCAGAAAATGTACTATATCCCAGCAAAAGAGGTATATTTTTAACTTAATATTTACCCGCTACAGGGCAGAAAGTGTTGTTTTTGAATTTTGAAGAAAAGGTATTGTTTAATTATTCTTTTAAATAAACTAAATATTTTTCAAATGGAGAAAAAACCTTCAGGTTTTAACAAAAAAGATCTGTCGCACAGTAAAAAGTTCACTAAGTGGCTTGATATTTATTTTTAATGCAGTGTATTATATTTTTAAACTTTAAAAACGTTCTCCTGAAAAATCAAGTTTTTTGATTTATGACGTTCTTGAAAGGAGTGAGCGATATACGATATGTGACGCGTTTCGCCTTATTAAGACATTATCAACAAACACTGACTAAAATTATTTACAAAATGTCCTTAAATACTAACAATAATTGCCATTATTAGGTAAAGGGGTACATATAATGGTGGGTATTTCAGTTTCAGTTACATTGCTTATAATTAAAATGTAACTTTCTTTTAAATCACTATATTTCTGTGATTTTAAAACAAAGTTACATTTTAATCATAAAATGGAAAATCACAAAGTTAGTGCTTCAAATATAAATTATATATTGCTTATCTTAAATTTCATAGAAATCCACATTACCCACTGAAATACCCACCGTTATATGTACCCCTAGACCTAATAATACCAATTATTGTTAGTATATAAGGACATTTTGTAAAGTCAGTGTTTTATAATTTATTAATAAGACGAAAGGCGTCACATATCATAAACGTAAATAAAGTAGAATTCAATCCAATAATTGTGTTTAATTTTGGATATATTACCCAACAATTCTGACATATCTTGGTGGAACTGCATTTTATATAATAAAATAACAACCATGTAATTTATTCCACATGAATTTTATTTGACCAGCAACTAGGTTTTGTCGTAACCGATATTATCAGACTGGTGTGAGGCTAGACAAAATTCTATGTGCCCCCTCATACTAATAAGCAGTAGAAGAGGTCCTCAACCAACATATCCAGAATTAAATATACATATATTTTCATTAATTGATTCGGCAGTCACTTTGTGGTAAAATCTATCCATTTTTAATTAATGATTTACTTAGTAAACACCACTATATCTTAAAATCTACTGTGACACGTGTTTCGATGCATTCCGCATCATTTTCAAACACCGTTACGGTGTTTGAAAATGATGCAGAATGCATTGAAACACGTGTCACAGTAGATTTTAAGAAATAGTGGTATTTACTAAGTAAAACATTAATTAAAAATGTATACATATATTATTTAAATTCACATACAAAATGCATTTCTAACATATAATTATATCAAATCACGCCTAAAACCTTTACCATAACTTACATGTAATTATTATTATATGTAATACAATACTTAAACTCATTCAATTTAAATTCACTTTATCAGAAAATTATATAAAATCATGGTGTTCAACTCCTGCCTTGTTGTGTATATAACATAAAATTTTGTCTGGCCTCCCACCAGTCTGATGATGTCGGTTACGACGAAACCCGTATGCTGGTCAAATAGAATTCATGTGGAAAAAATTACGTAGTTGTTATTTTATTATACATTCAAATGTGTTTTTTTTTTGCTGTCGGTAAAAGTGGAAATAAATTGATTTCACTAGGTTCTGATTTTTACAGTAACATAAATATAAGTCTTACATTTGTATTTAAACATAAATCTATATACAGCCAGACTCGGTTATAACGGGCGTGGAAGCAGTAAAAGCTTGTTGATTCGAAATCAAAGATGCAATCACATCATCAAAATGTGTACAAGGTTTTTCAATGAATCATTTAAATTGAGGTTTTTAAAAGGTCTTGTAGGATTTTGCCTAGTATAATCAAATCAGTCAATTGATATTCGTATTATTTACAAGATTTTTGGGGAAAATGAAAGGGAAAGATGTTTAAATAGCAAATATAAATTAGATAATTGAGAATATTCATAATTTTATGTTTAACCCTTCCCTTACGATGCTAAAAACTTCCGCCTGCGTCGGTGATATGTATTTTGTACACCGTATGAAAATGTGATTTAAAAACGGGAAAAATGTGAATATTCATAAATGATGCTTTTATTTACCATAGTTAAAATCGAAATATATCAATTTTGTAATGTTAGCTCTGGCAGAACCTAAAAAAGATAAAAAAAGATACATCGTAAGTAGCCGCCATAGCTAGCGTAGCGACGCTACCACCCTGAACGATTACTTGTGCGCAACTAAAATGATATCGTCGAAAACAGTATGAAACCGCGTGCGCGTGTACATAAAGTGTGGCACGCACGCATACTCTGAGAACGTTTGTGTATTAGTGATTCTTTCCCCAATTTTTTTTTACAATTTATTTATTTCTGTTGCTGCAAATGAATAACTTTATATTATAATACTTTTATGTAACACGTAAAATTATTACGGAGGAATACAAAAATTCTAAGCCCGTATCAATTATATTTCATATTGATATTCTCATTTTTATAGCCGAGTTGTAGTAAATACATATCGCTCACTCCTTTCAAGAACGTCATAAATAAAAAATCGTGAATTTTGAGTTGTGCGTGTTTTTGGAATGCCCAGAAAATGTACTATATACCAGCAAAAGCGGCATATTTTTAACCTAATATTTACCCGCTACAGGGCAGAAAATGTTGTTTTTGCATTTTGATGAAAAGGTATTGTTTAATAATTTTTTGAAATATACTAAATATTTTTCAAATGGAAAAAAAAACTTTTACAAAAAACAAGTTTTACCTAAAAAGATCTGTTGCACAGTAAAAAGTTCAATAAGTGGCTTGATGTTTATTTTTAATACATTGTGATTTCTTTTTAAACTTTAAAAACGTTCTCCTGAAAAATCAAGTTTTTTGATTAATGACGTTCTTGAAAGGAGTGCGCGATATGATCGGGAGGGGCAGGTTAAGATACCTGATTTTCCATCTCAGTAATTTTTTCATTGTCTTATTTGTTTAATATCACCCTGGACTGTTTCAAGAAGCTGATCATGATGGAGAAGGACTGATCACCTTGCGTTCAATTGGTAAAAGATATACGAGTAAGGATGATAAGAAGAATATGAATGTATTGAAAGTAATTTGTATCCCTGGACTGTTTCAAGAAGCTGATCATGATGGAGAAGGACTGATCACCTTGCGTTCAATTGGTAAAAGATATACGAGTAAGGATGATAAGAAGAATATGAATGTATTGAAAGTAATTTGTATGTTTTCTTCTAAAAATAACAAAAGGGATGAATGAATACCTACTTTTTTGTGATTCTATTAAAATTTCGAATAATGACCGAAATTAAAACAGATGAATCACGTTATTTACTGTTTCGGCATTCGCTTTGTGGTACGACATGATTTAATAATAAATAAAACACTTATTTTTACCACTTGAGTATTATATTTTGTTACGACTGATTTCAGAAGCTACAGATGCTTCCATTTACAGGTTTAAATACAAAATATATTAAAGAAAAAGTTTATTTTTAAACCTGTCCATGAAAGTATCTGTAGCTTCTGAAACTAGTAACTAAATAAAAATACTCAAGTGGTAAAAAACAAGTGTTTTATTTATAATATAAGCCACAGGTTCCCAAACGCTTTTAGTCTGGCGCCCCCCCCTATCAAAATTTCTTGTCAAAGGAGAAAGTAGAATCCCCAGAATGTCCCATCATAGAAAGAGGGAAGAAATAAAAATATATATCATACTTCTGAGCACTTTTATCTGTCTCTTTGGGCTTTCTATGCCCTGTAAAAGTTTTCAAGAACGCCCACAAGGGGGCGGGCGTTAATACTGGTATAAATTAATCATTTTTCGGATTAAGAAGCTTTCACTGCAGTAACAATTTCTTGACGGGAGAGTGATTCAACTTCTTTCAAATTGTTTGATCCGTCCACACAATGTCAGGGAGAAATAAATAAAATAAAGAAATTGCACTACAACCGACATTTAGTAACCATAACCATTTTGCAGTCATAACCGAGTCCAAAATCAACGCATAAGGTTAAAAATAAAAAACCACCTATCACGAGGCAATGTTTTAACAAATAATACTGCCTGTTATAAATACTAAGGTTTTTTTTTTCCTATTTTTAAAATGAGAATTAAAAAAACACAAAAAAAAACACAATTGTTTTCAGCTGCGGAAATTGCTTCAAGTGATATTATTCTCGTTTGGGTAGAATATCAGATTTTATATACTTGTATGCATTATATTATTTTTTGACATCTCAGCAAAGATGAAGAAGAATATGGAGGTCTGGGCATTTACGGGGCTGACGACCGTCATAGGCTGGTTTAAGCGATCACTTTACACACGTGTAACATTCGCCAATTCTACCCATGATTGAAAACCACACTATTCAAATTCTTGGAAGTTCTATATATATATATATGAACCAATTTTTAAACATTGTTCTTGAATAACTAGAACTTCACTAGAGGCATCTATTGGTGAGATGAAAAGAAGCTTTTCATCTAACCAATACATACAAGGATTATTATATTATTACATTATCTTCGTATGTATAAAAATGAAAAATAATATCCGCCTTTATTTTTATTCGCAAAATAAGCTCATCGAAATACAGTATTTCGATATGTCGGCAGTATATTGCATAATTCGTACTGTTAAAATTATTGCAGAATAGAACACACTCCCGTCAGGTCCCGCTCCCAGTACAAAATGCTCGGAACGAGGCTTGCAAATTCTGCGGTGACATTAGAGTATGAAGAACATGCGTGCATAGTAACCAGTAAGTAAGTCGTGGAGCCAGACGTCCCACCATGCGTCATTTGGATTTATTTCGCAATGGCGGGTATTTCAATAATAATAATAAATATATCTCTTAAAGTCATAACCCGTAAAGCGTCTATTATGGACGCTTGCTTGCAGGTAGAGGAGAGGGAAAGAGGTGATTATGAAAAAATACATCACAAACCCCAAACCGATTTTAAAAAAAATCTTGATTTTTTGCAATTGGGAATCATACAGCCCCTATCTGTATTGATTTAATTGTGATTTTTTTATACATGATTTTATTTAACAACCTTATATTGCGTGAATGATACCTGGATGACGAAGTCAAGTCATCAGAAACATGTGCTAATTTTAGAAAAATCAACTAAAGAATCATCCGAGTTTAATTCATAAGACATATAAAACATCAAGAAAAAAAAAAGATGTTAAAAACGCATCACTTTTTTCAAAACATAAATTGATTTTTTATACAATATTGCTTTGTTTTTTAAATACATAATTATCTATTCCAATATACAAAAAAATATATATAATAAATTATATATCCACTACAATTGTAAAAAAGTAACGGTCTGCGATTTCTACTAGCAGAAGTGCAACGCATTCCACGTCGTACAACCGTAGCGATTTACGTATACTGCGCACATTTTCTGAGACAATCCTAGCGGAATGAATACGAGAACGATGTATGCGTCTCGTCTAACGCACAGTGTAATAAAATATCATTTTTTAAATGTTTCTTGTACTTTGCTAGACAATACACCAAAATGTGAGCAGAATTTGTCCGCAATTCAGATACAAATGCGCGCATAATATGGAAAGTTGCGGAAGCGCTAGATGCACGATACCGTAGTGGATATTCAAGATAAAAACGAATCATAAACTATGTGTATCAAACTGGAATACTACAAGGAGGATCCTGCTATCACTAAGAATTGTCATAAGGTATTATGTAAGAGTAGAAAGACTAAATCGTAAACAGTTGATTTTTTATACAAAGCGAAAAAGAGCGACGTAATTTATATATAATATATATATATATATATATATATATATATATATATATATATATATGTAATTTATAATAAAGTTTTAGGTATTTCATTATAAAATTGTAAAAAAAGCAATTTTTGCAATTAAAAACAAAATCAACACCTTAGATTAGAACACTCGAAACGTAATGTTTTTTTTTTGTAATATCATACAAACATACGATAATACAACAAACGGGCAGAACAACAAACAGTTACCTATTCTTCTCTTAGCTAAATATATAAAACTGTACACTTTGCTATGGTAAAAAGCGCGCTTTGCTGTGTCGACGATGCCTATAATAAAAAGTGGTACTTGCGCGTATAATAATATAAGTGTTACAATACATAAATATCTCACTGGTTCTATATATATATATATATATATATATATATATATATATATATATATATATATATATATATATATATATATATATATATATATATATATATATATATATATATATGTATATATATTCATATAACAAAAAAACTGCGAAGTAGTTTGTTCAACAATCTCCAGTTCAGCCTATGAGGTCCTCTTCTAAAGTTATCGGCACAATTACCTGAAAGTGAACATGTAATCAGTGTCTACTATAAACAATTTGAATATTAACCGGTTAACTGCCAAAAGCGTCTTAAGACGCATAATTTTCTGCGAGCGGAGCGCCGCTCATACAAAAATTACCTCTTAAGACGCGCCGTTTTAAATGGGCTTTTACTAAAGAAAATCAAAAAGTACAAATAAATTGAAAGCATAGTGACATCTTTTGAGAATATCTTAGATGTTAATGTTTTACTTTGTAAATACCACTAGTTTCTTAAAATCTACTGTGACAACGTGTTTCGATGCATTCCGCATCATTTGGTGTTTGAAAATGTACATACATATGTACACATACGGTGTTTGAAAATGATGCGGAATGCATCGAAACACTTTGTCACAGTAGATTTTAAGAAATAGTGGTATTTAGAAAGTAAAACATTAATTAAAAATGGATAGATTTTACCACAAAGTGACTGCCGAATCAATTAATGAAGTCATTTGTTTCGGTTGAAATATCTGAATGATCATGTGAATCGTTTATGATGACATATTTTTAATGATATAGTAAAATATTTATAGATTTGGCGTTTAATTTGTAAAACTCCATTAATTAAAAATGAAACAAATGACAATAAAAGACTTACTTCGACGGGGCCAACCGGCCGGCTGACCACCGGGGGGGCCATCTCCGACTCCTTCTCGGCGACCACGTACCACTTCTCGTCCGCCTCCCCGGCCCGCCCGACCCTGACCACCATCTCCACCGGCTCCCCGACAGGGTCCACCGGGACTGGCGGCGAGTCCACCGGGACGGGAGCGGGGTCCACCGGGACTGGGTGCGGGTCCGCCGGGACCGGAGTAGGGTCGGCTGGGATGGGAGCAGGGTCCGCCGAGACAAGAGGGGGGTCCCGCGGCACCGGGCTGGAGCGGGGCAGCCCCGAGGGGCCCGGCTCGTCGTCCGGCAGGACGTAGCCTTGGGGGGGGTCGTCCCCACCCGACTCCGCCTCGCGGTCGCTGCACGACGCGTCGTCGTCTTCATCCTCCGGACACAACTGGTATGCCCTGAGAAATTCACATTAAATAATGTCCAATTACTAATTGAAATAGAAATTAAAAATACATTAATTCCGTACATATTTTGTGCAGTTTGGCTAACAAGTTCTTTTTACCCTCATGCGCCGATAGTGCATAGGGCACTGTTTAGAATTGGTGCAATATTATATTGATCGTTAATTATATGAAGGCAAGGTCAGTATTAGTCCTGCATTTCAGGTACCAATCTCATTTCATTCGAACCCTTATCTGTACCTCAATGGTGCATAGGGCACTGCATCAGCATGTACCAGCCCAGAGTAATATTGAATAAATATTAGAGTGAAAAAATCACTTATATTTATTAGACCCCCCTCTGGGAATCGAACCCGGGACCTCCAGAAGGGTAGCCGAGCGTGCTGACCATCACACTACAGAGGCAGACAAATCAGGGAGGTACCAATCTAGGGTAATATTAAATAAATATCAGCATGGCAGCCAGATGCCGTAACCACTACATTGGCTACCAAAAGGTTATCAACTCGATATTTATCTAGTTTTGTGAATGATATTTCCCTTAGTCTGCGAGTAATATTTCCCCTAGTCTGCGAGTGATATTTCCCCTAGTCTGCGAGTGATATTTCCACTAGTCTGCGAGTGATATTTCTCCTAGTTTGCGAGTGATATTTCCCCTAGTCTGCGAGTGATATTTACCTTTCCAGCGTTTTCCTGGCAGAGTTGCTCCTCTCGAGCAGGTAGCCCCCGGAGGAGTCGTTGGAAGTGCCCGGCGGGGACCAGGTGCTGTAGTTGTACGCTCGCGGCCCGTATCTCTGCTGTTTAGACAAAAACATTCTTTAAACGCATGCCGGGGGAATGTCAAATCAAATTCCTTTTTTAATGAACTAATTTGCGAAATTTATAAACTGTCGTCAAGAAAAGGCGATTCAGTTGGCTTGGCCATGTACTCCGCATGCCTCCTGAGAGCCTTAATCAAGCTTGCCTCTTTTACAAGGCATCAGGTTCGCGCCGCCCAGGACGACCACTGCTGACAATTCGTCGGCAGTTCTCGTCAGAACTTCGGGACGCGGATCTGACTTGGGAGGATGCAAGGGAGCTGGCAGCCGACAGAAAAGCCTGGAGACAGTTTGTGGACTCCATATGCTCCACCTAGGGAGCGGATATGGTTTATTATTTATTATTATTAATTTGCGAAATTTATAGAAAATGTGAAACAAAATTGTATCCCGATTTTACTGTGAATTTACATTTAAAAGCTTTTAACAGCTCCCTGTCACTGCCAATGTAATAAAACCACCACCAAATTGTCTTGAAGTACCCCTGTGCAGGCAGTAAAAAGGATGGGTAGTTAGTTGGTTCAGTCAGTCAGCTAGATTCGATTCCGACACAAGATTAGTCAGTACACAGATGCCTCTACAACCCCGACCAGCACAGCAGAGACAGACACGGAACGGTGCAAAGACATTTGCAGAAAATGCTCAGAGGAACAATGGGCCAGAAATTATCCACAGTTAAGTGATTAGTATCAGGTTTGTCTGGTGTTTGGAGACACTTGCGATATAATAGATTAAAAAAAAACTGGAAGAGCGGGACATATTTTTAGAAGGCAATCTCGATAGCAATCTTGACAAATGTGACGAAGCCACCAGCGCGAGCAACAATGGACCAGAAATTATGCACAGAAAAGTCATTAGCATCAGATATGACCAGTCATGTTTAGAGACACTGGCGTTAGGTTAGGTTAAAAAACCAGTCTGGAAGAGTGGAACATATTTTTAAAAGGCAATCCTGATAGTCTGCAATCTTGACATATCGCTCACTCCTTTCAAGAATGTCATAAATCAAAAAATTTGATTTTTCAGGAGAACGTTTTTACAGTTTAAAAATATAACACGTAGTATTAAAAATAAATATCAAGCCACTTATAGAATTTTTACTGTGCAACTGATCTTTTTAGGTAAAACTCGAATGTTTTTTCTCCATATAAAAAATTTTTACACCTTTTTTTCAAAATACAAAAACAACACTTTCTGCCCTGTAGCGGGTAAATATTAAGTTAAAAATATGCCGCTTTTGCTGGGATATAGTACATTTTCTGGGCATTCTGAAAACATGCATAACAGAAAATTGACGATTTTTGATATATGACGTTGTTGAAAAGAGTGAGAGATATGTGACGAAGCCACCAGCGCGAGCAACAACGGACCAGAAATTATCCACAGTCGACGTCAGGTATGACTGGTGTTAGTTTACCCTCTCTAGCTCGTCCTGGAGCCAGGCCACGGCGGCGTTCCACCTCTTGCGCAGGTCGCGGTGGTCGCGCAGCACGTGCATGGCGCGCGGGCTGCGCGTGAACACAGCCACCAGCAGCTTGATGCACTGGTACGCGCGCTTCTGGTACTGCCCGCGCGTCCGCCCCACGTTGTCCAGGAGGCCGTCGCGGTCGTCCCCTGGGACAAGAGACAGATAAATGTGAAAACAGACAGAATGCGGTCGAAATGTGAGGCGAGACGATGTGTGATTGGTGTTCGAATGGTGAAATAAGGAAAGAATGCAAGGCTGAGATAGACATTATCCATTAATCACGCCGCTTTTTATGTATTAATTTTAAATCAAACACAGATTTTTTGAGTCTACTAAGTTGTATTTTATTAACAAAAAACACAAAAAATTATACTGTGACAATTGTTTCGCCTTGTTAGGCATTATCAAACGAATGTGAAGTTCAAATGGACTACGGTCCTTATGTAGCTATACAATTCTAAGTGACAGTTTTAACACGTGCAGCAATAATTTATGGGAGACAACAGTAGCTAATGGGGGATGTAGGTATGTACCCTTATATTTATTTTCTGGGAAAGGAAGAATTTATTGACATGGCCATATTTTAGAGAATTAATATTTTAAAGCTTAATACAATTGTTATATAATTTTTTATGTGTTTTGTTAATAAAATACAACTTAGTAGACTCAAAAAATCTGTGTTTGATTTAAAATTAATACATAAATTAAAATGGAGTTCTACAAATTAAACGCCAAGTCAATAAATAATCACGCCGCTTCTTCGCAGGGGTGGGCAGAGAGAATAGAACGCCATTACAATCTATCTTTGCAAATAAACTTCGCCTGTTCCACATTCATTCATCATCCATCACCTCGGCGTTTTTTCTATCCAGAAGATTTCTTCTAGACGTTTTATGTTTTGTTCTAAAACAATTTTGATTTTGCTGTTTGATTTTTGGGTGTTGTCTCAGTTTTTATGTTAGCTGTATAATGTTGTCTCGGCCATAATGGATTAGCGTAATGCGCAGCGTAAGTTATCGATGCTTAACCCATTGCAACACAAATTCGGCGAATCGCCGGCCAAGGTCGATTTGTCACTGATTATCAAAGCCGGAAACTAGCCGGTTTGTTTTTGAAGTGATTTTTTTTACATTAAAACTGAATGACAATAACTTTCACAACTTTGAACTGAACACACTCTTTCACTACCTCATCCCATAATGATCTAACACTAAGCTAGATCATTATGGGATGAGCCATAATGATCTGGCTCACAAACAAGAAACAAATAATGCTTTTATGTTTTACAAATTTTATTTTGTGTGTAATTTAGTCTTAATGTTGTTGTAATAAAAAAAATGTGTTAAAATTAAAAAGTGTGTTGTATGAACAAGTTATGTCATCTTTATTAGCGGTGCAATGGGTTAATGTGTTTCTCAAGTTACCCTTGATGGCGTTGTGGATGCGGTGCGTCTGCCACGAGTCCTCGACCAGCAGCAGCGCCAGCAGCAGGTCCACGTGGTGGCGCAGGTCGTGGCAGTAGGCGTAGGCCATCTGCCACAGCAGCTCCGAGAGGGCCACCTTGGACCACAGCGGGTTCTCCCACGCCAGGAACTGGACCAGCTTCACCGCCTCCTCGCAACCGTTGCTCTCCTCAATCAGCTTTTTCACGTAACTGCAAACAAGTTTAAAAAAAAAACAATAAAACAAACATAAAATTTGGTTTTGAATATTGAAAGCATTAACTTTGTGGATAATATTGATATATTATTTTGAGAAATAAAAAGACTTTGTGTTTTGATCCACTCACATTTTTATTAACCAACTAGTTTTGGCAACAACCTGTGGCCCTTTTCAGGGTTTAATTTAGGAATTCAAAATTTGGTCATTTGTCCAGGAATTTACAATAAAAAGCGTCAAGTGGCAACTGGCAAGCTCAATTCAGTTGTTTATCTCAGTGTTCCAGAAGCGGTGTGTCACGAGACAAATTATTTTTCATTAATTTTTCTATTTTTCAGAACGTAGTTTAGTACTTTGTCACGGTGCCCTACTTTAGTAAGATATTTGGAATAGATAATGTGACTATATACGTATGTATATGTATATATTATAGTCCAAAGAAATAGGTACCTACAATAATAGTGCAATAGTTGGGTAGAAAGATGCTAGCTCTCAAAATTGAAATTGTTGCTTTATAGGTACCCTAGAATATTTGTGGTTTCGGATAATGATAGAGGATCGACTCACGGCGCCCCTCTTGACTTTCTACGGCGCACCAGGGCGCCGCGGAGCACACTTTGAGAACCCCTGATTTAACCTATATATTTTAACTTTTTTTTAACACTGCTTGTTCAAAAGCATTAAGTGGTTAAATATTCAATTTAGCTTGTTCAAAAGCATCAAGTGGTTAAATATTGAGTATGTCCGCGGGCCTGACGGAGCTAGTAACTGGTAGTTTCTTGGTTTAAGTGCCTGACACGGGGATGGTGAGGAAGACTGAAGGGTACGGGGCACGCACTTGTTCTTGTTGTACAGTATGTCCCCACACTGGTGGGGCAGGAGGGGCCGCAGGGCCCCCGGGCAGGGCTCGCAGTACGGGTTAGGCAGCACCGCGCCGCTCGGCTCCGAGGACTGGCAGCGCGCGCTCACGTCGCAGCATCTGACTAGAAGGGACACCACCTGCGCAAATAGGGCACCGATATTATAGGAAAGGCGGTCAGTGAGCTGCGGAAGTCTAACAGGGAGGCCTTTTCTCAATACTGGACACAAGAAGGCTGAAGTAGTAAGTGGTAGGTCAGTTAAACTTTTTTATTCACGCAATTATGACCTCAGAATTTTTTCATGTACATTCGAACCCTTATCCGCACCCCAATGGTGCATAGGGCACTGCAAGAATATAAACGCAGTGTTATCTTGATCGTTAACACACGAAGGAAAGGCGATCAGCCCTCCGCTTCAGGTACCAGTCCAGGGTAATATTTAATAAATATACAGTAAAAAGAGTAAGGCTTACTTGGTGCAATTTAATTAACTCTGGATACTGGTACTTGACCGCCGACTGCGAGGTCTCGTCTATGGATATGGCCACCATCAGGTACACCACGTTCAGCTGGAAATAAATATGAATTAGCCATTTGGCCAATCAGGCGAGCTAGTTGGTTGTGGATGTCGCCATCGGGCGGCGCGCTCCGTACCTTGACCAGCTGGTGCTTCTCGTGCGGGCCGAGCATGGCGTAGGTGTGGAAGAGCGTGAAGAGCAGCGGCAGGTTGCGCGCGTGCTCCGCCGCCTCGCGCCCCGCCGCCAGCGCTGCCGCGCCCGCCAGCAGCTGCTCCGACAGGCTTGAGCGCCCCTGGATGCCCGCCGCCCCGCACCCTATCACTGCAAACACCCCAGTGTCAGGAATGAATCAAGAGAAACAAGTTGGAATGAAATTAGAGGTTACGTCATAAAGAAAAAGAGTTAAAATTTATTTTACTTCAAATGAATAAACAATTAGTTAAACATATAACATAAATATCGCTCACTCCTTTTAAGAACGTCATAAATAAAAAATTGTCAATTTTCAGTTGTTCATGTTTTCGGAATGCCCGGAAAATGTACTATATCCCAGCAAGAGGCATATTTTTAACTTAATATTTACCCGCTACAGGGCAGAAAGTGTTGTTTTTGCATTTTGAAGAAAAGGTATTGTTGAATTATTTTTTGAAATATACTAAATATTTTTCAAATGGAGAAAGAACCTTCACGTTTTATCTAGAAGGATCTGTTGCACAATAAAAAGTTCAGTAAATGGCTTGATATTTATTTTTAATACATTGTATTATATTTTTAAACTTTAAAAATGTTCTCCTGAAAAATCAAGTTTTTTGATTTATGACGTTCTTGAAAGGAGTGAGCGATATGTCATATTTAAATTATTTTTATAAAAATATTAATTAAATAAAAGTATATAATTTTTTTTATATAAAGATAAATATATATTTTTAAAATAATAAATTTAATTAAAAATTTTATACTATCTGCGGGAAGGGTAATTTTACCTTTTCAGTGGACTCATCGTAAATTGCGTGTAAGTTATTTTTACGCATGACTTTTGCGGCATCGTTTGATCTCATATCGATGTATACAGTATGGTTAAATGTTATCAGTTCTGTTCAGAGATGTTTATCTTCATTATGAGCGCGGATCCGCCCGCAGAGAAAGTGTATTTTTTACTCTAATATTTATTTTAAGATGGAGACTGACTGGAGCGTTTCATCGTAACATAACACGTTACGATGCGAGCATTCAGGCTGTCAGTACACCGAGCCGAGCGCTCCATCCATAGTTTCGGATGCTCGCTGATGCTCGCCGCAAGCGATGTTACGACGTTACGTTACGACGAAATGCTCCGGTCAGTCTTCATCTTTATATTACACTGGACTGGTAATCGAAGTGCGGGACTGATCACCTTGTTTTCATATAATAAATGACCAAAAATTCATTGCATCAATAAGATGCAGTGCCTTGTCCACCGTTGTGTGCAGATAAAGTTTAATAATACATAGCAGTAAAGTATTAAGCTAGAAAATAATAAAATGTCATCAAATTTGTGCATTGATTTAAATAATCAAACCAAAAAACTGAGTCGACCACTTCATACATTTGAATGAACAATTTCGCAGACAGTGCATGTGTCGTATCGCACCAAGCCTCCCGCTGCTTGCGCCTTTCCACTAATTAACTTTCCATTAATTGGTTCGGCAGTCACTTTGTCTATCCATTTTTAATTAATGTTTTACTTAGTAAATACAAATAAATAAATAAATAAAAATAAGAAACAGCTCCTACCCCCTCTTTAACCTTCAACGTCCCAAGGACCCAACTCCAAAATTTAGAATTAGCTTCACATACGGTATTTGAAAATGATGCGGAATGCATCGAAACATGTGTCACAGTAGATTTTAAGAAATAGTGGTATTTACTAAAAGTAAAACATTAATAAAAAATGGTGAGATTTAATTCACTGAAAATTCTTTGATAACTGATACATTTGTTATTCTTTTTAATACTTTTTTGTGACAGTTAGTGAATTTTATTTTAAACGCATTGAACATGATAAAGATCGGGTCGCCATGTGGCAGTTGCATTGAGTGCAGACAAGGACGGGAAGAAATTGGAACATCACTTACCCGGCGGGTCTTGTATTGCAAAATGCGCTAAGAATACGACTAGTTTCATAAAGGTCATCCGGACATCCGTGGACGGGCACACCAGGAGATACTCGCACATCCTGGAAGAGACAAGACCGAAGAGTTAGTACCGCAGTCACCAGACTTCATACTCCAGGGTGCATCCGGGAATGTGATATTACCTGTGGGAGTGTTGGAACATCGCGTTGACCGCAAACCACGCCCTGATGGACGCTGAACACCTCAAGTGATGGCACAATATTTCATACCTGGAATTTTAAACCAATTATACAACATATTTTATTATCACAATATTTCATACACATAATAAAAATAATAAAAACCCTTATCCGCACCCAATGGTGCATAGGGCACTGCGTCATACAAACGCAGTGTTATCTTGATCGTTTACATATGAAGGAAAGGTGATCAGCCCCCCGCTTCAGGTACCAGTCCAGGGTAGTATTGAATAAATATTACAGTGAAAAAATCATTTATATTTATTTTACCCCCCTTGGGAATAGAACCCGGGACCTCCAGTACGATAGCTGAGCGTGCTGACCATTACACTACGGAGGCAGACACAATGGTTCCAAAATGAGTATTGTATAAAACTAATGGTAATATTGACAGTACTTTAATATTTATCAAATAAAATAATAATAAACAAAATAAATTACCAGTCACCAGCGGATCCCCGAATATTTTTCTTGGTTCGAAAACCGATATTAAATAGGAATTTGGTAGCTAGCTGGACACACAACTTGGAGAGCTCCTCCTGCTCAGTGCCCTAGAAGAAGAGAAGCAGCGATATGAAGAATGACATGGGTTATATTGCTCACTCCTTTCAAGAATGTCATGAATAAAAAATCATCAATTTTCAGTTGTGCATGTTTTCGGAATGCCCAGATAATGTACTATATCCCAGCAAAAGAGGCATATTTTTAACTTAATATTTACCCGCTACAGGGCAGAAAATGTTGTTTTTGCATTTTGAAGAAAAGGTGTTGTTTAATTATTCTAAATATTTTTCAAATGGAGAAAAAACCTTCAAGTTTTACCTAAAAATATCTGTTGCAAATAATATAAAAATATGCCGCTTTTGCTGGGATATAGTACATTTTCCGGGCATTCCGAAAACATGCACAACTGAAAATTGACAATTTCTGATTTATGATGTTCTTGAAAGGAGTGAGCGATATGTTCACGGGATGGCAGAGCCGGGAGAGGCCGTGGCACTCACCCAGGCGGAGGAGGGCGAGGTGGGCACGCACAGCCTCATGCAGCAGAGCTTCTTCATGAAGCTGAAGTACTCGGTGCAGAACTGGCTCTGGTGGTGCGAAAATGCTATGTTGCCACGCTTGACGCACTCCCATATCGCCTGGGGCATGCCGGAATCCCTGAAAAATCACACAATCTCATTTTAACTAAAAATTTTTTTTTCAGTTTTTTTCAATGTTTTTTTTCAATGTTTTTCAGATACTTTAATTAAATAATTAAATAATTAATTTTCCCAATTAAAATTATGCGTCTTAAGACGCTCTTGGCAGTTAACCGGTTAAGGCCTTAACTGAATGTACATAATTATCAAATCCCGACGCCAGCGGTCCGCAGGCGTAAAAAACACCTGTCCGAAATGTATGCGAAAATTATTGAATTTTTTAGTTTGAGCAAGGTCAGGTTAGCAGCACTTACTTGACAGACAGGCAGGACATGGGGTGCTCCAGGCTGTAGCCCTGCAGGCTGTCCTCCCGGGTGTAGAAGAGCATGTAGGCGTTCCACCAGCGCTTCTGGCGTCTGTACGACACGCGCTTCAGCATCGGGTCAAACACCTACACGGACAAACGCGCCCATCAATACAATTCGACGAAATTGCAAGCTCTTTGTATTAGTAGCGGCCTTCTTTTATTTGTGGAGGTCCTCAACTAGAACTTTTATTTCTAATATTGCAGAAAAATTTATCTAAATCCAAATCTGTTCTGTTTACTGTATGCTATCGAAATCTTAACACGTTGTCGGCGGGACACGGCATTTGCCATTTTTCGCGGACTGTCGGTCAACTGCGGGACACGACAAATGCCGTTTTTGTCGACTGTCGGTTATCGGAGGGAAACGGCAATATTCGGGTTTGTTATCAGCGTGAAATAAAACGCGTTAAAGGGTAATCTGCTACCTGGATGCTAGGCGATAGTCTGTTGACGTTATTTGAGATGTCTTGTCCAGATTGGCTGGTGTGTCGCTTGTAAAGGCATCCCCAGAAATCTAGAGTTTTTATGCGATCTCAATCTCAAGTTTAGTTTGAGCCATTTCATGTATTGGACTATTTTTCATACCGCTCGCACTGTTTTGTTTACTGTTTGGTATGTTATTATTTGAATATATTAGCATTGTATAGGGAATGATACCTCGGAAGGGGAGACTATATTTTATAGTTTACAATGCTTCTAAAATTGTGAAATACGGAATACTTAATTAAAAATTATGATTATGATTTATTTTTGATGATCAAATGTCATATATGAAATCTTTGCAAATTTCAATCGAAAATATTATTTGGTTTAGAAATTGTGTCAATTTTAAGAAAGCGATATATTTTTGCGCTAATCGCGAAAAACACCCGCTATAGGCTAGAGTTTATTGTTCGAAGCGCCCGACTACAATGTGTTAATTAAGTCGCAACAAAATGTAACAATTTTACAAGCTAGAATTCCTGATTACTTAAAATCATTTATAATGGAAATGTAATGTTTTGGTGAGGACCTTCACATTTGGTTTAGGTAAATTGAGTAGAAAAAAATGTAGGAGAAAAATTAATGCTTTTGAAATGTGGTGTTGGAGGCATATGCTCAAAATTCCATGGCACACCAACGAGTCCATTTGTCCGGAACGGCTTAGCTCTGGCCAATGTATGTACACGACAGATTCTTCAGTTCTTTGGACACGTTGCGCGAGGCAACGAGGATGGCCCGGAACTACTGGTTGTGATCGGTAGCCTGGAGGGGAAGAGAGGGAGAGGAAGATCCCCAAACGATGGAGCGATCAAGTTAAGGTGGTTGGAGCGCTACGTGCAGCGCATTCAAGGGATAACCGGAGATGAGTCATTGCTTCTACACGAGACAATGAGGACTAAGACGGAGAAGAAAGTGAGTAGACACACCTCTCCCATGTAGTCTCCGCCAAAGCACTGCACCTTCATTTCGTCGTCGTCCTGCATGGCACACTCGGAGACATCGCCATCGTCAAACTTCAGCCACCGACTGTTGCCGCTGCCATCTCTAAAAGGTCAAAGGTCAGCCATTACAGAATGCAAATATTGTATAATTCTCGCATTTATTTATTAAATAATACACAAAAACGCGGGTAATTTTCGAAAATAAATTAATAAACATATGTATCTATGATTAACAGGACACTGCAGACTGAGGAAACACTTGACAAAAATCTCACTTTATGACTCCCCAGTATGCAGATTTTGTATGGAGGATAACGAAACGCCAATCAAGTGACGCACTCGCTCACAAACAAAGTCACATCCTTGGAGGACCTCTACTGGACTCCGAGAAGGTGAAGCTCCTAACACCAAGACAGGTCGTGAGTTACATGACTCATGTAGGTCTTGGCAGTGAGCTGTAATACAGAGGTAAGTCGCAATAGACCTAATATGGTCGCAGTGACATAAGGGATGCAAGATCCCTTGACCCCAAAAAAAAATAATCTATGATTAAAAATAATTGCAATTCGAGAAAAAAAAAAAAACAAAGAATTTTCATTGACGAGAAATTCAAATTCAGAACGCCAACGGCCGCGCTTGTATACATATTAGAATTTGACTTCTTTGACAATGTATATTGAAAAAAAAAATCCTTTTTTTACTGCTTACTTTAATATAAAAAATTTGCTTTTCAAAACCATGTATTTAATTATATTATAGATTCTGCGTTTACTTATATTACAGATTTGTAGAACTTTATTTTAATTTATTTATAAAATTTTAAAATCAAGAGTGATTTTTAGAGTAAGTTTGATGAGTTTGTTTACATTAATTTGAAAATGCCATAACAAAGCGAAACAATAGTTACAAATTTTATTTTTGTGTTTTTAATAATAAAATATAATTTAGTAGACTAAAAATCTATGTTTGATTTTAATATTTACCATACATTTATTTCTTAAGAAAAACATCAATACAAAAACGGTATTTTAAGCAAAAAAATCAATTACGTCAAATGCTACCTGGGTTTAAGGAAAAAATGCTGCGATTTATCGTATATTGGGTCTTAAGTCGAGGATCTTGTGGTTCTGTGAGTGATTTGGTGAGATGCTTACCTGTGCAGGACATAGGAATAGTAGTGTCCTCCGGACGCCTGCCCGGAGTGTACCACTATCCCGGAGAGGCAGTAGCGCGTGCAGGGAGGATTGTTGGCCGTCCCGCTCCCCTCTAGTAATGTGGCGTCTCCCTCTGCCCTTGCTAAGCCCCATACTAGAAAGAGACAACCATTATCCACATATCATTCCAATTAATCATTTCAATATGAAATAAGGCATTGATCAAAAGCATTGCAATTGACTTTATATGATGTATGTGGGATCGGTGTTGAATTCACAATGTGCACATGGGATTTGGATTGAATTTACAGCATGCACAAGGGATCTGGATTAAATTCACAGTATGCACATGGGCTCCGAATTGATTTTACAGTATGCACGAGGTATCTGGATTGAATTTATAAGGTGCACAGGGGATTTTGATTGACTTTATAGTTTGCACAAAAGAACTGCAGTAAATTTACAGTATGCGCAAGGAATTTTGATTAAACTTACAATATGCACACGGGATTTAAATTGAATTTACAGTATTCACAAGAGATCTGGATTAAATTCACAGTATGCACATGGGCTCCGAATTGATTTGACAGTATGCACGAGGAATCTTGATCAAATTTATAAGGTGCTCAGGGGATCTTGCTTGAATTTACAGTTTGCACCAAAAATCTGCATTATATTTACATAGGGATTTAGATTAAACTTACAGTATGATTTAACATACTGTAAGTTTAATCTAAATCCCTTAATTTTAAATTGAATTTACAGTATGCACAAGGGATCTGGTACGAATTCACTTGGTTTTAAAGAATTTTTAATGAGTTAATGTGGTAATGGTTTGTATTTAAACATCACGGCTCAATTTCATAGGCAGAATACTCATAGTAATAGATTTGTTGAAAATGATGTCTCTAAAGGTTACAGGATGATGTTTCTGTGGGTAGGATTTAGAAAATGAATAAAGTATCAGGGGACCAAAAGGGGATTATTAACCTGTGTAGGGTTCTACGTCGAGTTCTCTGGGAAACTCAAAGTAGTCGTTAAATTTGATGGCACAGACTTTGTCAAAATCATATTCAAATCTTTTCAGCTGTATCCCCAACACGGGCGGCAGCTTGTTCAGGCACAATCGCTTTACAGTCACAACCTGCAACAGAAAAATTAGTTGTAAGGAGGCAACTAATATATCGTAGTCATACAGGAGAATGTGACCAAGTGCATTTTTTACAAAAATGTGATTATTGACTAATTGATATCTTACTAGTATTAATATTGCCCTGAAAAAATCCCAAAATGATTTTAAACTTGGAAGTATAATACATTGACTTGTTAAAAATGACTAACTGCATTGATGTTTATTTTCTTACCAAGCAAAAGAGACTTAACTGGCCCTCCTGAACATTTTACATTTTGTTAGTTGGTCACTTTCTCCTGTACGACTACGATATATCGCTCACTCCTTTCAAGAACGTCATAAATAAAAAATCGTCAATTTTCAGTTGTGCACGTTTTCAGAATGCCTTGAAAATGTACTATATCCCAGCAAAAGAGGCATATTTTTAACTTAATATTTACCCGCTACAGGGCAGAAAATGTTGTTTTTGCATTTTGAAGAAAAGGTATTGTTTAATTATTATTTTTTAAAAACTAAATATTTTTCAAATGGAGAAAAAACCTTCAGGTTTTGCCTAAAAAGATCTGTTGCACAGTAAAAAGTTCAAAAAGTGGCTTGATATTTATTTTTAATACATTGTGTTATGTTTTTAAACTTTAAAAACATTCTCATGAAAAATCAAGTTTTTCGATTTATGACGTTCTTGAAAGGAGTGAGCGATATGTATTAACTATATTTTCCTCATGTCCACATAAGTTTGGTTGAACTAGCTTTGACTGTTTAATATGAATCCTTAACCATTAATATGAATCATTGCTTACAATAACTTAGGTTACTTGAAGTCTATGTTATGTTGACATCTTTTTATGTCACATTAGATATAATTTACCTAACCAATGGTTTAATCTGGAGGCGCCTGAAATGTGGTGGTACAGTTGTATGTTGGGATCCATCCGTCAGAACATGTAGGGTACAACAAGCAGGGCTGGGGAGTCTAGATGCTTACTAAATAAAGAAGCACAACAGCAAGCCAAATGAATAGGCCATTATATAAGACACTCAGGTCTGTTTCTTACAATTGCGGAATGCATATGCAAAGGCACAAACTACCGAGGATGACCCCGCTTAACCTATGTGGACCAAATTATCTCCGACATGCTCTGTAGTGAATACGCTGAGTTAAAAAGACGAGCGGATGATAGAGACAGGTGGAGACTGATCATGAACGAAGCAAACCAATCATCACAAAGATTGTAAATAAGGCTGTAATTCATCTTCTTCTTCTTCTTTATGAGCCCTCTGACCTCCACTGCTGGATATAGGCCTCTTCCCCTTCTTTCCATTTCCTCCGGTTGGTTGCTGCTCGCAGCCAGTTTCTACTCCCCACAGCGACTATGTCGTCGGACCATCTCTTTTGGGGTTTTCCGACGCCTCTTTTGTTCTCCCAAGGTCTCCATCGTAGAATTCTTGGGGTCCTGTCTTGCAATATGTCCTACCCTATTATCCTTGGCTCTACCCGACCGAGTTTCTCCAGGGTATGCTTGTCTACAATAGTTTAGAGACTAGAAGGAATGAGTATTTGATTACGCATTTTTATCGATTGTTGCGCGGTACGTTCGATAATCCTGAAATTATCCGGAGCATTGGTCTGTATGTTCCCGATAGTTACCTAAGACAGCGTCGACATAGATTGTTTCACATTCCTATACACAGGACCAACCTGCCGATGGTTATGCCTGTAGGAAGAGCTACCGCTATGTTGAACAATATCTCATTGGATATTGATCTGTTCCATGTGTCTGAAGGAGTATTCCGAAGCGGGATTCTTCTACACCTTTAGCAATAGTATTCTTGCTTATTTTCTATTTTCGTTAATGTGTACAATTTAAATTTAAGTTGTGTAATGTGTATGTTAACTATTCTTCTAACCCTTATCCGCACCACAATGGTGCATAGGGCACTGCATCGTATAGAAGCAGTGGTATCTTGATCATTAAATACACGAAGGAAAGGTGATCAGCCTTCCGCTTCAGGTACCAGTCCAGGGTCATATTAAATAAATATTAGACTGAAATATCACTAATGTTTATTTTGACCCTCTTGGGAATCGAACCCGTGACCTCCAGCATGGTAGACTAGCGTGCTTACCACTACACCATGGAGGCGGACATGTTAACTATGTTAACTATAAATAAATAAATTGAAAATTGAAATACCCACTGCCATTTGAATTTTGCCACGTGATCCAGGATATTCTCCATGCAAATTATGAGTGGGCTCTATTCAACTGAATCAGCATAAAGCGGCTCATAGAATATCCGCTGAAACCACCAAGATCACTTTCAGAACGCTAGGAAAAGGGGGATTACCTTCTTATTGCACTTATCACAGTGGTAGGCGTCCGCCCCTTCCAGCAGCTCTCCCCGGACGTACGCCTCGAGGGACTCCTGGAGGCGGGACATGTTCCGGATGTCCAGGGACACCACGGAGAACGGCTCCTCCTTGCAGTACCTGCGCCCAAACAATACTTGGTAATGAAACATCAGCCAATTCAAAATTACACATGCTGTCAAAATTGTAAAAGAAAAACGCTCGTCTTTTACCATTTGAGTTTATTTTATTATAACGACTAGTTTCGGAAGCTATGCTTTCTTTCATCTTCAGGTCTAAATATAAACTAAAACATAAATAATCATCTGTTCTACAAATCGGGTGGGGTGGCTAGTCAAGGGGTGGAGTTTGAAAATAAAGGAAAAGTGGAAAGCAAAGGTGAATAATTTTGAAACAATATATTATTTACTAAATTATTATTTGAATTTAAGTTTTTTTGGATATTTAAATTTTCAAAGTAATTCATTATTTGGCCTTAATGTGGTACTGGGTGTAATAATTTTGGTTAAAAAAAATTATCGCACGATTGGTAAAAAAACATTTGAATTTGTTTTTTTGTATTTTTAAATTTTCAAAATAATTCTTTATTTGGCCTATATTTGGTACTGGGTGTATTAATTTTGGTTAAATTTTTTTTTTAAAAATAAGAAAATCAATTGGTAAAAAAACATTTGAATTTTTGCCTCCATAATAGCCGTATCTTGATATAATCGTCAAGTTTTGTGGAAATATTTTGTGAGATCTCAGTTTGGTGTTGCTACCTGTGCGGGCAGCCCTTGCAAATCTTCTGGTCGGAGAAGGATCCGCCGAGGGTCCGGGACATGAGCTGCTCCTGCCCGAGGGTCTTGAGCGCCTCGTCCAGCGACTCCACCAGCGACATGAAGAACTCCACCGCGTCCTGCTGCTCCCGCAGGTTCACCGGCTCACCCTGCAGCCTGTGGGGAAGCAAACCGTCAGACAATGTGGCATTTCGGCATGCATATTAAAGGGTTTTTCAATAGTAATAATACAATTTCAAATTAATAGTATGGCAACACTGCTAATTATTTTTTAAAGTCTCTTATGTTAATTGTCTTCAGTAGGTTATGCCATATAATCATGGAAAGATACCCGCTTGAACAATGTTTAGAAATTAATATATTAAAATCAGTGCTCTTTTGCGAATACTGTGAGAAATTAAAGAATATATCATGGACGATATTATTCAGTAAATTGACTCACTATTTGTCGTATTGCAGGCAAATTTTAAAGTGAATTTTTTTTAGACGAAAAATGTTTACTAGAGTACAACTAGTGTTATTTTACTTGATACTTGTCACCACATGACCAAGTATAACAGATCATAGTTGGAAACAGACTGCATCATTACTTGAAATGTGTCCATAAACCACGCGGCACGTAGTACTGGAGTTTGCTGTACTGAAGATGGGCAAATATCGCCTGGACTTGCTTCAGAATCATCACATTGTAGTCTATGTTTTCCTGGAAAAAACAAGGCAAAAAGTTGCTTTTGTTATTTTATTTCACTCTAGCATGTCTTGATTTAACTTGCCTTTAAGCGAGCGAAGAAAACTGTAAAAAGTGACTTTTATACATTTTTAAAATATAACTTATTTATTGTTTAAAGTAATAAAATCATTAAATAGTGCTAATGTTATATGAAAATAAATAATGATCAAATACTTTAAAAAATGTGTAATTAAAAAAAAAATTAATAGTCCTTAACCTGTCCGGGAGTGAGTTTCTGCGGATAAAACTGTATCTGGGGAGAATTTTTATTTCTATTTATATTTAATTTATTTTTTAATTTTTATAATTTTACATCACTAGAATCAATGCTATACGCAACATATTTTATTTAATAAAAAAAGATTTTACACCAGTAAACATGATTTATATCAAAATTACTCCGATTTCAGTCAGAGTCGGAATAATCAGGAGATGCGTGAATATGGAAGAGGCAAAGATTGTTTGCAAAGACAGACTGGTGTGGCATTCTATTCTCTCAGCCTACCCCTGCGGTGAAGCAGCATCATAGTTTTGTTTGACAGCATCATTATGATGACGTCACACAAACTTTGTTTTAAGTAAAATGTCATAGGTAAAATGTAAAAAAAGATCTGTTGTTGTTTTAGTGTTTAAATACAACCACAAATGGGGGTACATGTGCCATTTTAGAAATAAATGTAAGCAGGCTCTAGTTATAGGCGCGGCCGTTCTTTGAGAAATGCTTTTTTTGGGCAACTCTGTATGGCTATACTTCCGGACAGATTGACTAAAAAATTATTGACTTTGGAACTGATTTCCAATAAGGAAGGATAGATGCTGATTGGTTGCACTTACGTCCATAAAGAAATCTCCGGGCTCTTCACCAGAAAAATCCTCATTGGGATCTGTAACGGCTCCTATTGAGAAGAAGACAATTAGAGAACTTGAATAGATATGACAGATCAAATTAGCAAACAATGTAAAAAGATATGAATTCATAAAAAAAACTCGAAACACAGCTCTTTAACCACACTACCTTCGGTTATTTTCTGAGTTAATTCTGTAGAAATTTTTTTTTAGAACTTGCAAATGCAGATTCAGCCCGACTTTTACGAGGCAATTCAACCGAGTAATGAGGACTATCTGGACATACCCTGGACCCTGATGAGATGGTCGCGGATGGCGGGCACCATGTACAGCTGCTGCAGGATGGAGTTCATGTAGCAGGTGGCCCCTGCGTTCTTCAGGCCCACGAGCCCCGAGGGCAGGCGGGGCCCCACTGGTGGCAGGTACTCCCACTCTGTTAGGGCGCTGTTGTTATCTGGGAAGGGGGGCAACCAAATGAACAAAACAATATGCCGGTATTCACTACGCAATGACATCAAATGTTGTTTTTAATTTAAATTTTACTTGGTAAATACAATTATTATAGTGGTATTAACAGGTAAAACTTAAACTAAAAATAAAGGTATATATCGACGTTCCCTACGTAAGTGCTCTAACTACATTTTTGTCAATTTTGAGATATTTGGTGTATGTTATCAACTGACCTGTCGTTATCTACAAATATAAACAAACAAAAAAATATATAAAATAAATTACGCCTAGTTTTCAGGCGTATAAGACGCTATCTACATGGAATTTTCGAAATGAACTGAACTCCTAAAACGCTAACTACTTAATTTGGACAAAGCATAAAGTTTTAAAACGATTGAATAAATTATTTTATCGTGTTTTTGAATGTATAATACTGGTTTACAATTTCAGATAAAACTGATATCTAATAAAGAAAATACGTTGAAAAATTCTTCTAAGCTCTCTCCTGTAAAGTAATAGGTTTGCAGATAGAGTACTTTACGTACGGACCGTCGATATAATCACAAAATGACTGCCAAATCAATTAACACACTTCGGATGAGAAAGGTTACCCGTTAGGTTGATTGATGTTTAAAGACGGGAAGGGTATTTTTACCTTCTTCACCGGCCTCATTTCAAAGTCAGAAAATAAGGAACTACATATTTAATGTTTTTTATATGAATATTATGTACCAATATCTTGGTCAAGGTTTTAACTACATGTAGATAATTATCAAATCCCGTTGCTCGTGAAGAACACCCGTCTGAAATGTGTTAATGAAAATAAAATATTGTCACAAGACTGTAAAAGGGTATACTTTCAACTACACAAAGATACTTTTGAGTTATTTGACTTGATTGTTAACAGCCATATGGATCTCGCAAGTATTCCGCACAGGGGGGGAATGTCAGATGTACGCCAGGTGTATACACCACACTCAATGTGTTAAAAATAGAAATTACCGCTGTAGAAGCAGTCGTTGAGCAGGCCGGCCAGCAGCGCCATGTTGGGCACACAGGCGTGGCAGAGCGCGGCCAGGAGGTCGCAGGCGGCCGCCACCGCGCCCGGCGTGGCGCAAAGCGCGGCCAGCATGGCGCCGCCGGGCGCCGCGCCCTCCTCAGGCGCCGTCGTGACCCCCCCGCTGCCACCGCCGCCCCCGCGCATCTGCAGCTGCGCCCACGAGCACGGCCACAGGAACTCGCACACCAGCTCCTGGGGGAGGAGAGAGACAGACATTAGCACGCTAGTCACATGTTTTATCTTTATTAACATATTGATAGCCATGTCTGCCTCCGTAGTGTAATGGTCAGCACGCTCGGCTACCGTTCTGGAGGTCCCGGGTTCGATTCCCAGGGGGGTTCAAATAAATATAAGTGATTTTTTCACTCCAATATTCATTTAATATTACCCTGGACTGGTACCTGAAGCAGAGGGCTGATCACCTTTCCTTCATGTGTAAACGATCAAGATAACACTGCGTTATATGACGCAGTGTCCTATGCACCATTTGGGTGCGGATAAGGGTTTTATTATTAACATATTGATCGCCATGTCAGCCACCGATGGCCGACACATCGGTATTCCAATTGGGCTGACACGGCATACCTGACTTTAGAGCAAGGGTGGCCAACCCGCGGCCCGCCGGGTGGCTTCTTGTGGCCCGCGGAGCATATCACACACACACAAGTGTACATAAGACCAACAAAAGAACATTCCATCGTGCGTAGTTCGTATCATATCCATACTTAGAAGTATCTCATTATTGTGACAATTTCTTCATTGGTTTATTCGTATTAACAAACAATCACAACATTTTGCGACAGACTTTTAAACACTCATTGATGCTGCTATAACCGACTAACTAGTGTGATTCAATAGTCGAAATACTTTGTAAAAGCTAGTTACGCAATAACCATGATACTAGCAAAAATAATCTAACCAATATTCAGATTGTGAAATGGTTGAGGAATATTTGGAGGGTGTCGTTAAAATTCTGTGTACAAAAAAAAACTGATTTTTCAAAATTACTGTTCCTAATTTTTTTTAATGATTGATTATTGCCTAACTCTAATTTTATAAATATGTTTGGTTATAATTTTTTATATCGTCTTTAAAAAAAACAATATATCTCATGTTTGCTTTGAATAATTAAAGAAATTTTGTTTTACGGCCCGGTAGTAAGTATCGTTTCTAAAATTTGGCCCTGAAATTTGGCCCGGTAGTAAGTATCGTTTCTAAAATTTGGCCCTGAAATTTGGCCCGGTAGTAAGTATCGTTTCTAAAATTTGGCCCTGAAAAGGTTGGCCATCCATGCTTTAGAGAGTCATTTTGTCCGTCAGCTACGCGCTCTGTATTTAACTACTATTAAACTTGGCCTTTTTCTATCCATTGTCTTCTTTGTTGTCTTTCCCACCTAATATAAGTCTCCTATCTCGCATATTTCCCTTATCCTGGTGTTCCTTATTCTATCTCGTAGACCCTTGCCAGATTTTTTTTTAAAATTGTATTTATTAATTTAATACAGTTACATTTTTAAGTACAACATAATACAATTTCTAAACATTTATACATATGGCAAACTTATAGTTTTAAATTCGCTGTGCCTCTCCAAAAAAGAGACTGAGCTCTTGTGCTTGGAGAGGGACTTACACTCAAGGTATAATGTTTTATATAATTAATGGTATAATAGTTTTTTTAAATTTTTTTCAAGATTTATATGTAATGGGCATTGATTTTTTTCTTAAGAATTTTTATATCTTCTATTTTTTAAATTTCTTTAGGGAGTTTATTGAAATATGGTTCCTTCATTTCTGACATTCTTAGCGCGTTTTCTGCATTCGATCCCATATATATTTTTAAGTTTGTGTTTTCTGTTGATCTTCATAAATACTAATAATAATCGAAGGAGAAGTACAATTTAGAACTCAATACGACAATAATGATTGCATTCAAAGTTATATTCAGGGATTCATCATTTTTTATCAGAATGATTTTAAATGATTTGGTGATTTATATATAACTAACTAACTAACCATCACGCCGCTTCCCCGCAGGGGTAGGCAGAGAGAATAGAGCGCCACACCACTCTGTCCTTGCAAACATTCTTTGCCTCTTCCATGTTCATGCATCTCCTCATACATACTTGCCGATTGTTACGACTCCTAACCTGACCGCTTTCAAGTATTTGGCATACCTGATCGTGCCATGTTTTTCTCGGTCTTCCTCTGCTTCTTTTCCCGCTAACATTCGCCTCATAAATTTGTTTTACCGTTCTTTCCTCAGTCATTCGTTCTACATGTCCAAACCATCTCAACACACCTTTCTTAATTTTATCGATAATGCTTATCTCAGCTTTGCATTCCTTCCTTATTTCACTATTCGTACATCTATCATACATCGTTTTGTCGCACCTTTATATATATATATATATATATATATATATATATATATATATATATATATATATATATATATATATATATATATATATATATATATATATATATATATATATATATATATATATATATATATATATATATATATATATATATATATATATATATATATATATATATATATATATATATATATATATATATATATATATATATGTATATGTATATACTATCACGATAAATACATAAAGCTATCTATGAGGTTTTCTTCAATTAAATTGCAACCATTTCTAATCCAGAAATAATAAAAGCATCAACAAATGCAAGTTTCTAGACCATGTAATGTTTCACTTGTAACGGATGAGACTCTCAAGCGTGTCTATTAGGTGGATTCTTACCTTTATTAAATTATGCTCCTTCTCCGGATTGGATCCGTACTCATATTTAACTTCAGGACTGGACAGAGCGAAAATTTCTTTGGTTAAACTAAGATGCCCTTCCAGCAGCGTGTCGTCCACCTGGAATCCAAATTACACTTTCATATGGCTTGTTTAATGTGAAGTTCAGAGCCGGGATTTTTTCTTATATGTATGCTAAAATTGTTCCTTTTTGTTAGGTGCGTAAAAAATCAACATTATTTTTCTCAAGTATTGACCGATTTTAGTATTTCTTTCTGGTATTGGTGGAGAACATATCGCTCACTCCTTTCAAGAACGTCATAAATCAAAAATTGTCAATTTTCAGTTGTGCATGTTTTCGGAATGCCCAGAAAATGTACTATATCCCAGCAAAAGAGACATATTTCTAACGTAATATTTACCCGCTACAGGGCAGAAAGTGTTGTTTTTGCATTTTTAAGAAAAGGTATTGTTTAATTATTTTTAAAAATATACTAAATATTTTCTAAATGGAGGAAAAACGTTCAGGTTTTACCAAAAAAGATCTGTTGCACAGTAAAAAGTTCAATAAGTGGCTTGATATTTATTATTAATACACTACATTATATTTTTTAACTTTAAAAACGTTCTCTTGAAAAATCAAGTTTTTTGATTTATGACGTTCTTGAAAGGAATGAGCGATATCTCTAAGTACTCGAATAAAAAAACATTTTGTAATAATCATCTAAATGCAATTTGAGAGAAATATAAAGTTTTTAACTTTATTCATAAGAATGTGTCAAAGTTGTGTTAAACTAGCTCATCCTCGAAGTTTTCACTATCGACGCGTATACTCTGATTAGTAAATATTCTAATTTCATAGTCTCTACCACTCCTTTGAGTATAACAAACAGTTCTGTATGTAATCAATCGGCTGAGTCTGAGGAAGGGGAATGTGGAGCAGCCGTATTATTGCACCTTCTCCCTGGTCTGCGTGAGTAGGAGCATGGCCAAGATGTTGGGCATGATGCCTGCCTGAGCGATAGTCACGCCAAAGAGCAACTTGTGGAGCTCTTCGTCATTGTGTATGGCTAACTGCAGATAGCGGGGGATGTTTTTTAAAATTATTTTATATGGTTACAAAAGTTTTTTTTATAATTTTATTTAATTTTTTAAATAATTCTACTTCCAATCTTAAAAATGCAATTCTCTCCAATAAAGAGACGGAGCTCTTGTACTTGGAGAGGGACTTACACTTGTAAGTTACGTGTGGTAGGGTGGTAATACAATTTATTTTTACTAAAATAATAATTATTTTTAAGACAAAAATTAACATTCATAAAATTCATTTTTCAAATTATTTTTTAGCATTTTGAAGTCTTAATTTTTTTTTTATGTCTGTAGGAAGGTTGTTGAAGTACTCAGTTCCCAAATATTTAAAGTTAGGGTTATTGTTATTATTATGATTGAATTGGCATTAAGTTGCTGCACCTGCTTGCCGCGGTGGTGGTCCCGGCGCGCCTGCAGCAGCCAGGCGACCTGCGGCGGCAGCTGGCGGCGCGCGGCGGGCGGCCCGGCCGCGGCCAGCAGACGGCACAGCAGCTGGAAGTACTGCTGCGCCTGGCGCGAGTGCCGGCGCGCGGCGCCGCCCGCGTGCCGCAGCAGCGCCTCCAGGCACGGCGCCGCGCCTGCGCCGCCACCCCATGAGCACATCCACAGCAGCTGCTCGCAGCAGCACACGCGCACCTGCACACAAATGCGCACAATCCAACTCGACACATTGTTTGCAGGAGCATATTTCGGATACTGTTGTATAGAGAGGGAGACGCTTAAAAAGGCGGAGACTGACCGGAGCATTTCGTCGTAACATTAACCAATATTAAAACGAAGAAAGGTGATGTAGAAATGAGAGTTGCTATATCAAATAGTAGACCTTATATCGCTGAAATTAGTAAAAACCGACAAGCTCAGGTGTCACATTGAATAATTTTCGATGCAAAAAGTTTGACTGTAGTATTTATGTTTTTCGTTTTTTTTTAATTGATGTAATTTGTATTCTGTCTGTAAAGGCGGAGACTGACCGGAGCATTTCGTCATAACGTAACACGTTTCGATGCGAGCATTCAGGCAGTCAGTACACCGAGCCAAGCGCTTCATCCATAGTTTCGGATGCTCGGTGATGCTCGCCGCGAGAGATGTTACGTTATGTTACGACAAAATGTTCCTATCAGTCTCCACCTTTAGCGTTCTATTTGTTTACTTTTTTAACTCTCCGGAAGCACAATAATTGATGTCTGACTTTTTCCAGGGAGTGAGTTCTTTTAATGTGAAAATTTTTAAAAAAAATCACAAAATCTATGTATAATGAAGATAGAAATGATGTAAAAATAGTAAAAAAAAAAAAAAAAGAAACTCACCATCACAAGGTTTTAATTTATGACAAAATTGCATACAAATATCCACATATCGCTCACTTCTTTCAAGAACGTCATAAATAAAAAAACTTGATTTTTCAGGAGAACGTTTTTAAAATATAATACAATTTATTAAAGATAAATATCAAGCCACTTACTGAACTTTTTACATTACAGGCATTTGAAAAGTATTTAGTATATTAAAAAAAATAAGTAAACAATACCTTTTCTTCAAAATGCAAAAACAATACTTTCTGCCCTGTAGCGGGTAAATATTAAGTTAAAAATATGCCGCTTTTGCTGGGATATAGTACATTTTCTGGGCATTTCGAAAACATGCACAACTGAAAATTATCGATTTTTGATTTATGACGTTCTTGACAGGAGTGAGCGATATGTTATTGTAATACAAGTTACATCATACCAACTGATTTCTGATGAGAACGGATTTTGACATTTATTTATGTCTATAGTCTTGGAAAGGTTAAAGCGCGAGAGATGCCAAAAAATATTGTACGAATCTGACTTGGGTTTGCGGTTACTTGTGATTAGTATACGACCCTAATTGGTATACTAATTACAATATTTTTTTAATAGGTTAGACAAATGGGTACCTGGGCGTTGGGGCACATGATGACCAGCTGGACCATAAGGTCTTGCCACCACGTCTCGTTGAGCAGCTGGGTGATCTGCCCCCCGTTCAGCGCCACACACAGCGTCACAACTTCCAATGATTCACGAACCACTGGAAACATAAATAACACAATCATGAAAAACCATGATGAACCATGATGACCAATTATGATAATAGTGATGTAGTTAGCTTTTAAATAAAACTTTTTTATAAAATTTTAAAAATATATACATCTATCCATTGTCACTTGCCTTAGATGGCAATGCAAGATACTCCGTACCATTTCTAAATTATTTGTTATTTCGATTGATATTTTCAACATTAAAAAAATTTAAATTAGCAAAAAACCACAATTGCATATGCATACACCAAATATATATATATTTATAGGCGTGTAGTAACGAGTTAAGTCCTGAAGAGAAGGTGGACATGGTTGGGACATGTCTTTAGAATGCCACCTGAGACCATTAACCCCTCATGTCTCTTCATCCAACCCCGAGGATTCCGGCGCCCCGGAAGGCCGCTGACGACCATTCACCGACTATACTCAGCGGAACTTCGAGATGCCGGGCTGACCTGGGAGGAAGCCAAGGAGATGGCGCGTGACAGAGTGATTCGGAGACGTCTCGTGTTGGCCATATCGCTCACTCCTTTCAAGAACGTCATAAATCAAAAATCGACAAGATTTCAGTTGTGCATGTTTTCGGAAAGCCCAGAAAATATACTATATCCCAGTAATAGAGGCATATTTTTAACTTATTTACCCGCTACAGGGCAGAAAGTGTTGTTTTTGCATTTTGAACAAAAGGTATTGTTTTATTATTTTTTTAAATATACAAAATATTTTTCAAATGGAGAAAAAACCTTCAGGTTTTACCTAAAAAGATCTGTTGCATACTAAAAAGTTCAATAAGTGGCTTGATATTTATTTTTAATACATTTCATTATATTTTAAACTTTAAAAACGATCTCCTGAAAAATAACGTTTTTTGATTTATGACGTTCTTGAAAGGAGTGACGATATGGCAACCCGATCTTTATCATGTTCAATGCGTTTGAAATAAAACTCACTAACCATCACAAAGAAAAACATTTTTTTTAAAAATTGATCAGTTATCGAAGAATTTCCAGTGAATTCAATCTGAGCTGAAGGTGGAATGTACACAGTGGAATTAGAACTTAGTTGGGTTATTTATCTTATGTGCCGTAAACAAGTGGAAAGACGCAAGCAGCGGGAGGCTTGGTGCGATACGACACATGCACTGTCTGCAAAATTTTTCAATCAAAAGTATGAAGTGGTCGATTCAGTTGTTTGGTTTGATTATTTAAATCAATGCACAAAGCGAGCGATATGCCCCACCAAGGGAGCGAACACGGAAAAAGAAAGAGAAGAACGAGTTGAGGATGGACTCACGCGCGACGATGTCCGAGTTGAGGTGGCGGTGCGCGATCTGCTGCGGAGAGGGGGCCGGCGAGGCGGCCAGCGCGTGCGAGGCCACGGCGCGCACCATGGCCGGCCCGGGCCGCCGCCGCGCCATCAGCGGCCCCCCGATGCTGTGCACGGCCGACCCGCAGTTGACATACTAGAGCAGATCAAATCACAGACACAATATTAATATTATTTATGATATTGGACACTGGATTATTCACCCTATAGCCGCTTGTGTACTACAGTACCGAGTCACTCTGTTCACAGATTAGATCAGAAATAGATCGCATCAATCGTTTCTTTATCACCATTTACCGCATTTATCGTTAAAATTAAGCTGCATATTTGATACATTTTGTTTGTTTTTTTACATTATTTTCAATTTTCTTACATTCAACGGCAACGTATGGGATAGAAACTATCGAAAGCTTGTGTAACCGATAGCAGGAGAGGTCGATATTAATGAAAAGGAGCCGTTGCCTGTACCTGCATTGCCAGATGCATGCACACTTTTTGAAAGAAAACTTTCTACGACGCACATTCAATAACCGATGCTGAATAAAAATACCATTTGCAAAGCCGAAAATATACTATTGACTTACGAAAATAAAACAGTTAAAAAACAAATTTGGATTAATAAGCTTTATTCTTTTTTTAAATTCTATTCAAGTTTGCATTTTTTTTTAATAAATACATTTTAATAAATACATCTGAAACCTGTATTCTTCTTAGAATTTCAGCCTACAAATGGCTATACAGATTGGGTATTGACCTCTTAATCCCGCATTCATTGTTTTCCCGCATTCTTAGTTTATTTTAATAGGTCCCTTTAAAAACGATTGATAGAGTACTGTATAGGTAAAATATCTGTGAACAGAGTGTACATGAAATTTTACCGTGCGGCAGTCCGGTTTTTTCAAATAAAAGCGACTACGACAGTTTAGCGCGATCGAGTTCACCCGCACCGTGATCGCATCACCGATCCGGAGAAAGACGGATAAGAGCACAAGCCAATCATTCGTCTTTTGGCACACCGCTTCGGATCACATGTAATTTTTAGATGAACAGTACAAGAAAAATGAATAATACCTGTTTAGCCATGGCCTGGGCTAGTTTCTCAGCCACCGCCTTCACCAGGATCTCGCAGTTGTGATTGGGAAGCACTTGCAAGGCCTCGCGGAGTATGTCCGTCTTTGTGTCCCTGTGAACGCATACCATCGTTAGTCCTAACACGGTGGTGTATTGTATACACTAGTCAGTATTAACTTACACCCCCCTCTAACAGTAATAAGGATTTTGAAAGCCTTAGTAATCATTTTTATTTTATGTATTAATTTTAATTTAAATCAAACACAGATTTTTTGAGTCTACTAAGTTGTATTTTATTAACAAAAACACATAAAATAATTAATATTCTGACAGTTGTTTCGCCTTGTTAGGGCATTATCAAATGAATGTCATTCGTTTGATAATGCTCTAACAAGGCGAAACAACTGTCTCAATATTAATTTATTTTTTATGTGTTTTTGTTAATAAAATACAACTTAGTAGACTCAAAAAATCTGTGTTTGATTTAAAATTAATACATAAATTAAAATGGAGTTCTACAAATTAAACGCCAAATCAATAAATAATAATTTTTATCTTTGATCACGAAAAACTGCATGATTGGTTAGTTATAGAATTTTTTTTAACACATTGACTGCCAACTACGAGATGATTAGACATTAGATATCCCGACATGTGCACATCGCCATAATAAATAGTCTGAAATAAGCTTCAAGACGATGATACCAACATGAAATCTATACAAGCACTATTTCTGTTACATAGGCAACACATATTGCACTATGGTTTCAACTAGAAACCTGTAGGCACTTAGACAATTTTAAATTTGTGGTTAGCAGCAGTAACCAGTTGTCCTGAAAGGGTTAACCAGCGCTGAATGGAGCGCTGGTGCTCTGTGAGCTTGTTGCTTTGCGAGTGCTCCGTGAAATTATGAAAACCATTTTTTTTTATTTACTGTGCGATTTGAGAAGCATAGTCCCATAATGAATACAAAATCCCTTTGCCGCAATGAATAAATGAATTGTAAATTTTCGTATCAAGAAGAACAAATAATTAAATCAACAGATCGTACTCTAAAAATAAAATTCTCATAAATAACTCTGGATGAATTTTTGATTTTTTTTCAAGATGAATATCCAGCTCTCTCTCTCCATAAGGGCACTGAAAATTTTACTAAAGTTTTCAACCTCTTTGTGTGAGCCAGGTTTCTCGACATTAACCAATATTAAAACGAAGAAAAGTGATGTAGAAATGAGAGTAGCTATATCAAATATTATACCTAATATCGCTGAAATTCGTAAAAGCCGACAAGGTCAGGTGTCACATTAAATAATTTTTGCCGCAAAAAGTTTGATGTTTTTACTTATTATTTTTTTTTAAATTGATGTAATTTGTATTCTGTCTGTAAAGGAGGAGATCGTCGTAACGTAACACGTTACGATGCGAGCATTCAGGCAGTCAGTACAGCGAGCCGAGCGCTCCATCCATAGTTTCGGACGCTCGCCGCGAGTGATGTTACGACATTATGTTACGACGAAATGCTCCAATCAGTCTCCACCTTAATAAAATAATCAGTTTTATTTTTAATGAAAGTTATCTTTCGTTTTTGTGTACCGCGAATTTTCCTTATGATCAAAAGTGCTCCCTGAACGGGTTCAGAACCACTGACCTAGAGCGTACCGTACTGTCCATATACTGACCTGGTCTCGGGGTCGACGGGTGAGTCTGAATCCACGAGGACAAACAGATGTCCCAACGTTGTTAGCACCAATTTGATTATTTTTAATAAGTATAAATTTCCACTCCTGAAAAAGAAAAAAGGCGTTAATTTTAGTTTATAAAGCTTAATGCTTTTTTCAGAGACAGTCGAATCACTATCACAGAGGAGAGTAAGAAGACTTAGCCCATGGGGGGCCAACATTTTCAGTAGCTGGGCCAGATTTTAGAAATCAGATTTCTTTCGGGGCCGTAAAACAAAGATTCTTTTATTATTCAAAGCAAACGTGAAATATATTGTTTTTTTTTTAAAGAAGATGTAACAAAAATGTGAATCAAACACATTTATAAGATAAGAGTTAGGCAACACAATTTTTATATTTTTATTTTAAATTTGTGAGACGTCTGATTTTGTTTGTTAGAAATAAGTGCATCAATGTTGATACGTTAACGATTGATGTTGTCGCTACATGCAAACAGTTTTCCAAATGCTCATCAGTGATTCTTGTTCTCATTTGAGATTTAATATGCTTCATTTGACTAGTATCACGGCTACTGTATAATTAGCTTTTGCATAGCATTTTGACTTTGAGTTGCTCTAGCATTCAGTTATAGCAACTTGTATTCTTATCAATGTGTATTTAAAGGTCGATCGCAAACTGTTGTGATTGTTTGTTAACACGAATATATACCATAGAAGAAATTGTCACGATAGTGAGATACTTCCATGGGATATGATACGAACTACGCACGATGGAATGTTCTTTTGCAACTAGCTATACATGTAAAAAGAACTCACTCCCCAGAGAATGTCAGTCATCAATTATTGTCTTCCCGGAAAGGTGATGGTTTATTTTACTTATTGTATGGGTGACAAATGAGTAGCGCTCACCTGAGCGTGTAGGGCGCCCCCCCCTGCAGGAAGGCGGGTGAGCCGACGGAGTCCAGGAAGAGCGGGGAGCGGCGCACGCACGCCAGCTGCGTGGGCAGCCAGCGCTCCGCCAGCAGCGGGTCCGCCGCCGGCATCACCATGCTGTACAGCACCTGCCGACACAAAGCCACGCTCCTTAAAGTCGGTGTGCAATCATACATGCGCTTAAACCTGTTAACCGGATCCACGCGGCTCGTATAACCGTATGTGTTTTCACAAAACATGCCCCATATGCGGCTGACATAAGCGTATGTGTTTTTACTTGGCTCCAAGTTTCGAACCTCAGTTCAACTTGGAGGGTTTTTTCATGGTGTGGAATTTTGGATAAAATAATACGTCAATCTTTGGCCTTATGACATCTGTTGAAATATCTGAGTAATAATTAGTAACATCACAAGGATAAATAAAAGAACAGATCCCTGATTTTTCTTGCGGTCGGTAATAAGTCCGCGCCATAATCATGCCCTGTATCTGTCTCACTCTTGACGCTACGCATCGCCAGTGGGTAAGAGTGACACACGATGCGTGCTTTGATTTATTTATGTTACGATATTATTTGTTTATATTACAATATATATTTCAAGAATAATGTGACACAAGTGTATTATAGAGTACCAAAAAGGCACAATGAATCCCATTGAACGTTTTTGTTTAGGAAAATAAATCATTTCTTAACTAAATACATGGTTAAAGTAATCATTTAAAAAACGGCGGAAATACCGCCGCGCACGGGCGTCTCTTAGGAACAAAGTTAACGCGGTTAAAAGGTTAACCAGGAAGTTTACTTTTAAGTAATGATAATGAATGATAGTTAATTAAGAGTATTTTGATATTTTAGAATTTAATAAACCCTGACGATGACAAGGTTCTTGTCGAAACCGGTAGGTTAGAGTGTACTTATAATAAAAAAGTGGATAAAACAAAGTTGTTGCTGCGAAAAACATTCAAGAAAAGTTTACTTTTTAACTACCCAACATAGAACGGGGCGCCACCAGGACTTGCGAGTACGTCACGCTCAGTGGACGTGATTTTTTATACTTTATTTATGCTTAAAATAAATGAAAAGACTATGAATTATATATTTTTTCATATATCTATATATAAATAACAAAGGAAAATTACAAACAAATAGAAAAGAATTCATTTCAAAACATGTATGGATGACTAATTACCATTGTTGTTGGAAGAAATTTTAAGGCCCCGATTGAATAAACAGAGTCAAACGCGAATTATATTCTAGAGTCTCCAACGAGCAATGTTTTAAGGGTTGGGCTACATCGAGTGGGGGTGTATGATACGTTACCTCGACATTGTAAGCTACATTTGGCGGAGGAAGTCCATACAGCATCTCTCGCAATATGGACTCATCCTCACTGACTAGAGCTGCAGACAACATCTCCACCTGAAAACAATGTTCAATTTCTATATTCAGCCCAACGGCAACTTTAGGGCAACAACGCGCGTGAAAAATCTCCAAATTATTATCCATCTTACTCTTCATTACTGAGGGTTGTGACCCTTGTGGAAGCAATTTTCTCCAGTTATCCCTTGACTGCGCTGCACGTAGCGCTCCAACCCCCCTAATTTGATCGGTCTATCATGTGGGGATCTTCCTCTCCCTCTCTTCCCCTCCAGGATATCAATCACAACCAGTCGTTCCAGGCTATCACCATTGCCACGCACAAAGTGTCCAAAGAACTGAAGAGTCCGTCGTGTACAGACACTGGCCAAAGACAAGCCAACCAAGTATACATCATCCATAAAGCGACTCATAGAATATCATATTGAAAGCTGTCCCACTGCATGCCCAGATCTGATACAGAAGCATCTAGGCTTCCTGACAGATCTGCTCTTGCTAAGCAATATGTTTTTGAACTAAGTTGCTAAATTTATTGAAAATGTAAAACAATATAAAATTGTATCCTGATTTTACTGTGAATTTGCATTTAATAATAATAATAAAACCCTTATCCGCACCCCAATGGTGCATAGGGCACTGCTTCATTTATATTTATACGCAGTGTTATCTTGATCGTTTACAAATGAAGGAAAGGTGATTAGCCCTCCGCTTCAGGTACCAGTCCAGGGTAATATAGAATTTTTTTTTTTTTTTTTTTCATTTGCATTTTAAAGCTTTCAATATACCTGTCACTGCCAATCTAAATAAATACAAGTTTGTAAATCCGTCACCAAATTTTCTAGAAGTACTCCGGTGCAGGTTTTGAAAGGGATTAGTATTTAGTTTAACTAGTCAGCTAGATCCGACTCCGACCCGACGCTGGCCGGTACACAGGAGCCCACAACCCCGACCAGCACAGCAAACAGACTTGGAAAATAATAATAATAAAAAATAGGATATCTGCTGAAACCAACAAGATGATTTGCAGACCGCCAGGAAAAGGGTCTTCTTATTGCACTTATCGCAGTGTACAGACATTAGCCGGAGTCAAGCTATCCGAAAGTGACTCCTAACTCGACTCGTTGGTGCGTCTAGCTGTTCATGGAATTCGGAGCATGCGCCTCCAACACCACATTTGGAATGTGTCAATTTTTCCCCTTTCTGATGCTTTTGTGGTCCATCAATAACAAAAATGGGATTCTGTTTACCGTGTGTTGGTGCGCCGGTAAAATCTGCGTGAGCTGGTGAGCCGCGTCTCTCAAGTAGGTGTGCCCTCGGTCACATCCCGTCTGCTCCAGCTCCAGGATGAAGGGCACCTGCCACTCCCCGCGGGACAGTATCTGCAATTCAACATTCCACATCTACAATTCAACATTCCACATCTTCAATTCAACATTCCACATACACATTCAACATTCCACATCTACAATTCAACATTTCACATCTACAATTCAACATTCCACTTTTATTATTAATTATTCTATTACACACTATCTGCGGGCGGATTCACCCTCATAATAGAGATAAACATCTCTGAAAAGAAGTGATAACATTTAACCATACTGTATACATCGATATAAGATCAAAAGATGCCGCAAAAGTCATGCGTAAAAATAACTTACACGCAATTTACGATGAGTCGAGTGAAAAGGTAAAATTACCCTTCCCGCCGATAGTGTGTTAATTTAAAAAAAGCAAATACGCTAAATTTATTGTATATTATTTGAAAAGTGGATAAACTTTGAATAAAACAGTTTTTTTAAACATTTTTTATAAACAAAAAAACCTAGCATTTTACATTATTTTACATAATTTACAACATACCACTCCGGGAAGAGCTAACTCCGACAGGGGCGGCGGGGGAGGGGAACCCATGGAGGAGTCGCTGGAACTGTCGTTGGAAGACTGCCCGGCAACGCCGGCCGGGCAAACCTGCAAATATTCATTTTATCTTAATTTATGTCGTAGTCATACAGGAGAAAGTAACCAAGTGCATTTTTTTTTTATAAAAATGTGATCGTTGACTATTTGATATCTTACTAGCTTAATATTGCCCTGAAAAAAATCCAAAAGGATTTTAAACTTTGATGTTTAATATATTGACTTGCTAAAAATGACTAACTGCATTGATGTTTATTTTCTTGCCAAACAAAAGTGACTTAAATGGCCCTCCTGAATATTTTACGTTTTGTTAGTTGGTCACTTTCTCCTGTACGACTACAATGTATTAAATGTTAAATTAAACACGGATTTTTGAGTCTACTAAGATGTGTTTTATTGTTAAAAATACATAACAGTCAATTCTGTGACAGTTGTTTCGCCTAGTTATGGCATCTTCAAACGAATGTGTAATGATGATAAAAAAATAATCTTTTTTTTTCAGCTAAAAATAACCCACACTCTAGAGAAAGTGGGACATCAATTACTATACTCCCGGAAAGGTTAAACGTGTTTATCTTTATCATTAAGGTTTTTTTCATGACCGCAATTCTAGAATGAGATTGTAAAAAATACCATAAAACTTTACAAAATGTTAAAAGATTTAGCAATTAACAAATGTAAAAACGTACAAAGAGTAATTATACCACGGCAGTTATAACAAATTATCTTCTTCAAACCCTTATCCGCACTCAATGGTGCATAGGGCACTGCATCGTATTGACGCAGCGTTATTTTGATCGTTACTCACATGAAGGCAAGGTGATCACTCCTGCGCTTCAGGGACCATTAATATAATTATTATAATTTATATTCGAGGGTAATATTAAATAGAGTGTAAAATCAAAATTATTTGTCTTATTTTTACACCCCCTGGAAATCAAACGTGGTAGCTTAACACGCTAACCATTATGCCATGGAGGTTCAACGATTTGGACACATTCAAAATATTGCAAATGAAATAACTGATCAGATTATAATTTCAATTAAAAAATTCAGTTTTAAAAGCATCTCCTAGTATGTAAAATGATTCGTAAAGTATATTGTCCGCCTCTGTAGTGTAATGGTCAGCACGCTTGGCTACCGTTCTGGAGGTCCCGGGTTCGATTCTCAGGGGGGGGGGGGTCGAAAACAAAACAAATTATCGGAGTTTTACCTACCATTAAAACTCTTATTATGTTTCTATTGATTTCTGGAGTCCATCATGAGAGAAGCGTTCATTTTCTTTTCCGTTATTGCGGTTTCTACTGTCTATTCCTGGGTCAGTGTCCTACTCTATGGTCGCTTTGTCCGTTTCCGCTGATTTGGTATCCGGTCATCCATGGATTTGGGTTGTTCATAAAGCTCATGATGCACCAGGTAGGTCTTACCTGGACTCCAGAAATCAATAGAAACATAATAAGAGTTTTAATGGTAGGTAAAACTCCGATATTATGTGTTCTGAATTGATTTCTGGAGTCCATCATGAGAGATCTGTCTGTTATCTCCTGGTGACCGGGTGATGCCTTTATTTGATGTTAACTGGTTGAAACAGGCTTGCTAGAGAGGAGTCTTTTGAGACGGTGTGATTAAGCAACTCTCTTTGGTAATATTTCCTGAAGGTATTTTCACTTTTCCAATTTCCTCTCTCTAAGATATTATCAATTGGGTAGTTTTCTAACCAATTGAGGGATGCGACCGCTGAGCGTGTACTGCCGGGGGTAGCTTCCACTCCTGCCATTTTCAGCGTGCTCTTTACCCATCCTCCTATTATGGTTCTTGTAGCCGCTTTTACGGGGCCCCTCGTACTTATAAATAGGTTATTAAGGTTATCCACTTCCGACCTTCGATCCTTGGACAATTCTACTAGTTTTCTTGTCCAAAAGACTGGGTTTATATTAAGCTCCGGTGATTCTAAAAGTTTCCAGCTGGATTGCTGGTGTAACCGGGTGTCAGTCTTTGATCCAAAAGACGGATGTAATATAATAGAAGTGCCTTCATCCTGCAGGTTTCCATCCGAGATGTTTAGTAACGTCAGGTCGTGTACTCTTCGTCCTGACGAGAGCAGCAATAGTGTTGCCACTCTACACGATATCTCGTATAAGGAGTTTAGTTTAGGGCTATTTTTACAGAGCCAATCTTTAACAATCTGTGGATTCCAGATTGGAGATTTTGGGAGAGTAGGCTTTGCCATGGCTATTGCTTTAAGGGTATGTTTTACCAAAAAATTAGAGCTGAGACTTTCCTCAGCTGTTGGGTTACAGAATGTTGCTATCGCTGACTTATGTACTAGTATAGTATTGTATGACAATTTCTCTTCGATAAACAACTGCGCCAGGTATCTGGCCACCTGGTTTGCAGACGGTTTGTTAGGATGGAAATTGTTATTTGATGCCCAGCGGCACCATCTATCCCAAGCTGGCTTGTAGGTATTTAGCGTCGAAGCTCGCCACCCTGATAGAAGCAAATTCTTTTCCTCAGGATTCCATCTACTCAAAACGCCGTCCCACCCCCAATTTTCCAAACTTCTATTTCCAGTTCTTGGATTTTGGGCGGAGGTTTGCCGGTGGATGTGTCGATTAGTACCGATTCCAGGTTTGCTATTTTGAGTGGTGGCGCTAATGATCGGCGTATTAGGTCTGGTCGCCAGAACGCCCTCGGCCACCTTGGGACTGCGAGAAGGTATGTTCCGGTCGCCTTGTTCAGGTGTGCTAGGATTCTTGGTATTAAATTTGGCGGAGGAAATATCCAGGCCAGATTGAAGTCCCAACATTGACTGAAAGCGTTTTGAAAGATTGCGCACGAGTCCGTGCAATCTCTTGACACGTATGTCGAAGTCACGTGTGCCGTTACGGAAGCAAATAGGTCTATATCGGGTTGCCCGAAGAGATTGAAAATCGGTTGGGTTGCTGCCGGTAAAAGGTGCCACTCCGGAGGTGTTTTTCCCCGAGATAGGTGATCCGCGTCTCCGTTGTATTTTCCGGGAAGAAACTGAGCTGTCAACGAGATATCCCACTTGTCTGCAAGGATCAGGAGGTCTTGGGTCAGATTTAAAAGTGTTAAGGATCTGGTGCCCCCTTCCTTGGAGATATACGCAACCACTGATTTGTTGTCCGATTGCACTAAGACTTCTGAACCGGAGAGGTTGTGAGCTGAGTGTTGAAGGGTTGCAAGCACTGCGAACAACTCTTTTCGGTTTGAATGCCACTTTTTCTGTTGGACGGTCCACTGACCTGATAAGGTTAAATCGTCTAAAGTTGCTCCCCAAGCCAGGTCTGAGGCATCTGTTGTCAGGAAATGACTGAACATTTCCTTGTGAATGGTGCTTGACGAGTTCAAGTTCTCTAATCACCATTCCACCTCCTGCAAGCACTCCTCGGTCATTGGAACTAATCTTCTGGGTGGAAGTTGCTTCAGCGGTTTGCTCGCTATCTGCAATTGTCGGCAGTGCAGCCGTCCTCTTCTCACCACGAAGTTGGCAAAGTTTAACCTTCCCAGGAGACTTTCCGCTTGCTTTCGTGACCATCGGCGAGAAGACAGTATCGCTCGAAGTGATTGGTGGAATGCCGCACACTTCCGTTCTGACAGGGACTTGCGATTGTTGCGCATGTCCCATACGACCCCCAGGTATTCGCACTTTTGTGTTGGGGAGAGCACTGACTTTTGGAAATTTACATTCCATCCCAGATATTGTAGAGTGTTTACTGCTAGCCGCGTTTGTCGGCCTAGATCTTCCTTGGATTGGCTCGCAAGGAGGAAGTCGTCGAGATACACGATTGTCCGTATACCTTTCTGACGCAGTAACTCGGCTACCCAATTTGTAAGGGTCGCGAACATTCTGGGAGCAGATGAAAGGCCAAAGGGCAGACTTGTCATCTGAAGCAAGTTTCCTCGGTAGACCAAGCGCAAGAATCTCCGATGCTTTGATGCGATCGGGAGATGGTAGTATGCTTGTGAGAGGTCTATCTTTGTCAACCAATCGTTTGGTTGCAAAAATTCCGGAACCTTGCAGTGGCTTATGAGTTTGAATGGAGCAGGGTTTAAAAACAGGTTTAGGGACTTCAAGTTGAAGATTACCCGTGAGGAGCCGTCCGATTTTGGTGTTAGGAACATTTTTGATAAGAAGCTGGGAGTGAGATCCGCGGCTTCCAGAACACCGCTCTCGGTGAGTTCCTTTATTTGGGAGTCCATCTCGGCAGAAGGGGGTGTGCTGAAGTGATTTAAAGTATTCTTGTGTGGCATTATCAAAGGAGGTTTTGACACAAATGGTATTCGTGTCCCCCTTATCATTTTTAGCATAAATGCTGGTGCTCCCAGTGTCGCCCATGCTGCCTGGAATAACTTTAAGCATCCCCCGCGAAATGGATTCCTTCTGGCGTCAATTTCGAGTGTGCCTTCCTCTAAACTTTCCTTTTGAACTACCAGAAGTAGACTTGCCTCCCCCTTTTTTCTTGGTGGAAAATTTGCTGGGGCCAGCTTCTCCTCTGGGAGGACCGTTATTTTTGTTAGCGAGAGGCCTTCGCTGTTCACGAAAAAACTGGTTATCTGGCTTTTTTCTGGTAGGAACCTGGGGTCTTGATAAAGGATGGGTTGTTGCAGGTTTTATCGTAAGCTTGTCAGAGGTACCTACCCTAGAGAGGAAGGCCGTCAGATTCCCCTTTTCAAAGAGATATTCTGAGCAAGGAGGGATTTTGCAAAGTCCCTCTCTGACATGCTCGTCTCTGACTTCCCCGAGGATGGATTTTCTGCGGAATTGTACCGCCTCTGTGCACCTGCCACATACCATCTGAAGAATATCTTCGGAAACCTTCTGGTATGCGGAGTCAGGAGCAAACAAAACTTTTACTTTATCGAATACGTTTCTTTTATTAAGAATTGTGTTCTTATCAGCGGCCCAATTGACCAGTTCTTGGAGCCCTGATTGAAACTCCTCTTTTTGTATGAGGAGGGCATGAGATAGAGCGGCGAAAGACCTTTCCAGCGAAGCCTGGGCAGGGGAGCTGACATCGCAGCGTCTGAGCTCGTCGTTGACTTTCAATTCAACAAACGATGGCTCTGCCAGAAATTTCTTCTGGACATCAGCATATCGCACGCCTGCCCAGTTTTCACTACCAAAGTGTTGCAGCTTTTCTAAGGCTCGAATCCTGATGGGATTTGCTGTTGGATGGATAGGTTCCTTGACTACTGTGCTGGGTTCCTGGAAATCCAGCTGCAGCTCTTCTTGGATATCCTGAGGATCCTCGTGTTCCTCTAGTCCAGGAGGCTGCTGTAGAAAACCGTCGTCGTCTTCTTGCGATCCCGAGTCTACGGGAGAAGTGTCGCCTGGCGCCGCGACCTTAGCCCCGGTTTGACTTTGGAACACGGCGTCAGTCAAAAGTCCTATCTGCTGAACTAGATAGTCTATCCGTGGGTCCATTAACACTTTAAGGCGCTTTTGCTGACGCGGTTCAGGAGACTCTGAATCTGACGATAAAACGGATGGATCGCGGGATCTTTTTCGAGATTCACTGCGCTGAGAAGGCCCAGCTACCGGCGATAATGGCGAAACATTTTCTGTATCACTCATTTTCTATAAAGATCGGTGTTTTCGGACAGATGTGAAAATTTATATGAAATTAGGCACAAAGCATAAAGTTCTATAAAAATTTAATTAACTATCCGTCGCCCTTGAAAATCTTGACTCGCACGATGTTTGTAAACAACAAACACGTGTTTCAAGATGGCGTCGTTTTGTTTATAAAATATTCGAAATGAAAAGTTTTTTCGGTAAATGCGCGACAATGCCGTTTGGATTGAAGCGAAAGTTTATAATACGAGCACTTCTTTAGTTTTGTTTTTATAGAAGACGAGACACTTAATAATAATAAGATTCACACACTTCTCACGGTGTTTGTAAACAATTACCGCGCACTCAAAATGGCGGCGGCGTCTCGCAATCAAAATAAACACGATAATTATCCGTTATACACAAGAACTTGACGTTTTAATGACGTAAATTAAAAGAACTAAATATGTTTTCAAAGTTTATAACACTATCTACGATATACTGCCCAGGAATGAATACGATTTTTTCGAATTGATCGGACAAAATCAACGAACGTCGTTACACGATGGGAAAATGACGCTTTATGAACAACCCAAATCCATGGATGACCGGATACCAAATCAGCGGAAACGGACAAAGCGACCATAGAGTAGGACACTGACCCAGGAATAGACAGTAGAAACCGCAATAACGGAAAAGAAAATGAACGCTTCTCTCATGATGGACTCCAGAAATCAATTCAGAACACATAATATAGTAATTAATTAACACAAAAAAAGGAAAAAATAATAATATCTTCGCAATTATAACCAATATTAGTAATTAACAAATGCACATATAAGCCAAAAAGTAAAAATACCTTGCCAGTGATAACAAATTTGTCTCTAATGGGAATTTCCGATAAAAGTTTTCTATCTTGACTAGGATCCAATAATTCTCCATTCAAACAGAGTTCTAGCTTCATGCTACCGCCCGACGCTCCTTTTAACCTGGAAAGTAATATAAACCGTATGAATAAGCATAGAGAGATTACTAATTCCATAAATTATTTGAACAATACAAATATTACATCAATAAGAATCTTTAAGGCAAGGGTGGCCAACCCGCAGCCAGCAAAATAATAATGATAAATCCCTTACCGCACCCCAATGGTGCATAGGGCACTGCTTCATATAAACGCAGTGTTATCTCGATCGATTACACATGAAGGAAAGGTGATCAGCCCTCCGCTTCAGGTACCAGTCCAGTGCAATATTGAATAAATATTAGAGTGAAAAAATCACTTATATTTATTAAACCCATTTTTAAACAACATTTTTTCCTTTAGTGTGCACAAAACCACCGAAAGAACATTCCATCGTGCGTAGTTCGTATTATATCCCATGTATGGGAGTATTTCACTATCCTGAAAATTTCAAGACCCATAATGGCGTCAAGTAGTAAAGACGTTGGACTAAAGAAGAGAACAGTAACAGAACAACTGAGATGTTTTTAAGACAGATGGACTATAAACTATTTTTTCGTGGAAGCGTAAATCTACTATAGTCATCAAAGTGAAGGAGAATGTTATAAGTGTCGGGTTGTGGCCCCGTGGTTAGTGTCGCGGACTCTTAAGTCAGAGTTTCTCGGTTCGAACCCACTCTACCACAATTTGATACCTATTTCTAATAATGGGCCGCTTAGGCTCATAGAAATAGTATGAAAATGAAATATTTGTGTAAATAATAAAAACACAAATATTTCTCTTTTTTTTCAAAAAATAAATAAATAATATTACTCAAAGTTGACAATGCTTTTTATATACAAAATATACTACTTGTGTCCCCATATCAAGAAGCCCTTTTCAATTTGTGTTTTCAAATTATTGTTACTTTAATAAGTAAGAATCTGTGCTGAATGAACACATGTGGCCATCGCGCATTAAAAAGTGGTTTGTGTTCGTCCCTTAAGGGTACGTTACGACCATAGTATATTCATCCGAAACCCCTAGCTTCTCGGGAATAAATGGCTGCAATAAAAATATGCAAAGACAATAACTATCCTAGAACATGTGCTTAAACGGTTAAATTTGATGAAATCGAACTACAACCTTAAATACCTCAGTCACGCCAGCTCCCATTCGAATAAAAGCGAAAGCGAAAACCTCAGAGACAAAGCAATCATGTCGGATAACGGAAGGGCGACAAAAGAGGACAAAAGTGAAGTCCCATTTGAACTGTGCTAGTCTGGAAGTTGGAACTGTGAAGTTGGAAGTTGGCCATCCACAATGACGAGGAGCTCAACAAGCTGCCCTCCAGCGTGACCACCAACGCTCAGCAAGGCGTCCTGCCCAACACCTTGGCCATTCTCCAGCCCATGGAATCAAGAGGAAGGCGTTATAATTTGTCATCTTTTCCCCGCTCCAAACTCGACGGCCCGAGACCGATTGACGACGTTTTAATCCATTTATTTTTTGTATATCATTATCATCATCATCATCATCCTATTATTATTATTATTATCCATGTCTTTATAAGTGCCCTTGAGGAAGTATTTTACGAAAATGGCGCTATACAAATTATCCAAATTATTATTATTATTATTACTTTATAGAAGGTGGCGAAATATAAAAAGCCATTACTTACTTTCTATGTATTGTAGTCCTAAGGGTATGTAAGGTTTCATTGGAATGCGTGTAAACTTCCATGTCGTCCAGTTGCCTCTGCCCGGCTTGAAATCTTATCACTAGACCGCACTGCCTACCCCGCCCAGCCCTGGTCAACAAACAAAAGACATTTCCAATCAAAACGTGACTTTGGAAGAAAATTCTACAAGGAGAATGAAAATAATCCGCCACTAAAGAGTTTGTGAGATGTCAAAAAAGTTCACAGAATAGTTTTGACTGATCACTAATTCAAGCTACATGGGATGGCTGATAAAAAAAATTAAGCCCTCATCCGCACCTGATGGTGCAAAGGGCACTGCATCATATATCTCGATTATTAACACATGAAGGAAAGGTAGCCCTCCGCTTCAGGTACCAGTCCAGGATACTTTTGATAAATATAAAAAATAATAATAGTAAATATTAATATTAATATTGAATAAATATTCATTCAAACCCTTATCCCCACCCCAATGGTGTATAGGGCACTAAATCATACAAACGCAGTGTTATCTTGATCGTTAACACATGAAAGAATGGTGATCAGCCCTCCGCTTCAGGTACCAGTTCAGGGTAAAATGGAATAAATATTAGAGTGAAAAATCACTTATATTTACTGTACTGTATTTAATTTGTTCCAGAAACGCATTTTCCCATAGCAATAATTAAATAAAAATAACTGGCACTTAGCTGCCAGTTTTTTTCCCTCTTTATACATTTTTTTTTGCATTTCGTAATATAAAATAATTACAAGTATAAAAATATTATATTATATTCATACAAAAAAAGTACCCACAAAGGCATTTAATACAGTTTTATTACAGTGATAAAATGCCTACCTGTACAAGGGTAGTATGACCCTCTCTACTGTGAACTTGCGATCACACTCCTCCACGTATTCCGTCAGTACCCTGAGCACCCGGCATAATCTGATGCAGCATATCGTAGCCTCTGAAATATTGAAAAAACTTGGTAAAGGCGCCACGATAACGGGCAGAATGGCAAACGTTACGAACAATGTAAAAAAATGTTGAATGACATTCGACATGGGACCTATGATGAAAAAAGATAAGGGTTAATGTTAGAAAAAATATAAGATTAAATGTTGATAATGAATCTGGATTTGGTGAATAATCCAGTGACTGATAAATTGTTGTATCGCTCACTCCTTTCAAGAACGTCATAAATCAAAAAAAATATTTTTCAGGAGAACGTTTTTAAAGTTAAAAAATATAATACAATGTATTAAAAATAAATATCAAGCCACTTATTGAACTTTTTAATGTGCAACAGATCTTTTTAGGTAAAACCTGAAGGTTATTTCTCCGTTTGAAAAATGTTAAGTATTTTTTTTTTTTTAAAAACTAAACAATACCTTTTCTTCAAATTGGAAAAACAACACTTTCTACCCTGTAGCGGGTAAATATTAAGTTAAAAATATGCCTCTTTTGCTGGGATATAGTACATTTTCTGGGCATTGTTAAAACATGCACAACTGAAAATTGTCAATTTTTTATTTATGACGTTCTTGAAAGGAGTGAGCGGTATATATTCTTATGTATTACAAAAAATGTATTAATCAAGTGTTCGCTTACTAATTTGTAGCGTCTTGTAGGAAAGTATAAAAGAAAAACACTTGTTTTTTACCACTCGAGTTTATTTTATTATAACGACTAGTTTCGGGAGCTAAGCTTCCATCTTCAGGTCTAAATATAAACTGTTTATATTTAGACCTGAAGATGGAAGCATGGCTTCCGAAACTAGTCGTTGTAATAAATCAAACTCAAGTTGTAAAAACAAGTGTTTTTCTTTTACAATTTCATCATGTCTTACCACAATGCCGAAACAATAAATAAAATGTCTTGTAAGAGTTAAAAGAGTCTTTTAACTGGTTTTCTGCCTTGAGTGCGTTTACGCATAAAATGTCTTGTAAGAGTCGAAAGAGTCTTTCAACTGGTTTTATACCCTGAGTGCGTTTACGCGCTCTTGAATACCGTGCTAGCCAGGCCATCCATACAAGTTTTTTTTTTTTTTTTTACTCTTATCTGCACCCCAGTGGTGCATAGGGCACTGCATATAAACGCAGTGTTATCTTGATCGTTAACACATGAAGGAAAGGTGATCAGCCCTCCGCTTCAGGTACCAGTCCAGGGTGATATTGAATAAATATCAGAGTGAAAAAATCATTTATATTTATTTGACCCTCCCAAGGAATCGAATCCGGGACCTCCAGAATGGTAGCCGAGCGTGCTGACCATTACGCTATGGAGGTGGACATTAAATAAAGTCTCATACAAGATAAGAGCCTTACTAATACCTCCTGGCACTTGAAAGGTTGATAAACAGACAATACGGCAGGATTCGTGATATACTCACGGTCGGGCGTGGTGGCCGCCTGCAGGGCGGCGCGCGCCTGCTGCAGCCGCTCGCAGCAGGCGGCCGTGAAGGCCTCGTGGTGCGCCGCGGCCGCCAGGCGCGCGCCCGGGCTGGCGCACACCTCCTTCATCAGCTCGATCCCGCGCAGGGCTATCTCCTCCCGGCACTCGCAAATCACCTGCGCACAAACACACCATCACTCAGAAGTAGGAAACACGGCGCTACTCGATTGGTAATCAGAGAGTGAAAGGGTAATTCTCACCCTCCAGAGATAGTCTAAGCCTATCAGATCCGCTTCCTCCATTTGGTATCCTCTTCTCCTCAACTTTAGATTACCCTCTTTAGCGTTCACAGCCTTGAAGAACCTGTAAAGAATTGATAAATATGTTCTGTATTTGCTACTTGTTGCATTTATCTAGTGATAAAAATAAAGTTTAGAATACAGTGGAATCTTTTATAACGAGCATAATTCGTTCCAGCATCTTAATCTGTTACGTAAAAAAAAAATAATTAAAAAAAAAGATTTGTCTCTGGGCTTCTTATGACCTGTAAAAGTCTTCTAGAATGCCCATTTTGAGAAATATTGTTCTAGTCCTTATCCGCACCCGATGGTGCATAGGGCACTGCATAGTATGGACACAGTGTAATCTTGATTGTTACTTACATAAAGGGAAGTACATAGATCACTCCTGCGGTTCAGGGACCATTCTGGGGTAATATTAAATAAATTTATTTTCACCCCCCCCCTGGGAATCGAACCCGGGACCTCCAGAACGGTAGCCGAGCGTGCTGACCATTACACTACGGAGGCGGATTTAACAAAAATGGCGCTATACAAATTGTTATTATTGAAAGGGTGAGAGAGAGTAGGATGTTTTTTTTTTTTTAATTACTTACGTCCAAGTGACTCTGAAATCTAGCTATATCTTATGCAACACCGTTTATCATGTCCCTACTCAGGCTTCAACTTTATAAGTTTCATAGCCTGTGCTTACTTGTGAGTGGATTTAGTCTTTGTGTTTAACCTGTCTGGGAGTATGGACGTAGATGAACGTCAGTGCGAATTTTCCTTAAAGAAGTATCGACGTTGATGAACGTCGAAGTCCGTCTGCCAGTAAGTGTGATGTAACTTGTATAGCAATGACATCTGTGGATATTTGTGTGTAATTTTGTCCTAATTGAACAATATTTCAAAAAGGTGTTTTTTTTTTTTAAATTATATTATTTTAACATAATTTCTATCATCATAATACATCGATTTAATGAAAAAAAATATATTTTCATGTAAAAAGAACCCACTCCCCAGAGAAAGTCGGACATAAATTTTGTACTCCCAAAAAGGTTAGAATAATACGCATATTAGAACTGTTACGGATCTTTTAACCACCACTGTAGATTGAAGTACAAAATGGCAGGTGTCAAAATGATTATTCAATTCATATTACTGTCTACTCGTTACGTAAAAAGAATCCTCGAGTTCCGACGATAAGCGAGTTCAGAGAAAGTCGGACATCAATTTTTGTACTCCCGGAAAGGTTAAAGTATAATTTCATGTAATTCATGAGTGAAAATTGTAGGCACCTCTCGAAGCACTTGATCCCGCTGTGCGTGAGCACGCCGGGGTCCAGCGTGAGGATGTTCTGCCGGAAGAAGTGCAGGTTGATGCCGGGGTCCAGGTCGGGCTCCTCGCCCATCAGCTTGCTGAACCAGCGGAAGCACGCCTCCCGGTCGTCAGGGGAGACGGCCTTCTCCGCCAGGCACATCCAGATCTGCTTCGCCTGGGAACCAACCACGCCTCTTGTCAGACATTCATCGTACTCCGGGCTCAACCAATGGGAGCGTCCGACTGACTAACTGACCATCGCGCCGCTTCTAGGCAGATGGAAGAGAACACCACACCAATCTGTTGTGGTACACAACCTTCGCCTCTTCCACATTTTAACATCTTCTCATACATTCTTCTTTTAGCTCTTATCCACACCCAACGGGATAGATGGAATAGAACTCCACACCAATCTGTCTTGGTACACAACCTTCGCCTCTTCCACATTCATACATACACCTTCTCATACATTCTTCTTCTTCTTACCCTTATATGCACCCAATGGTGCATATGGCACTGCATCATATTGATACAGCGTTATCTCAATTGATACTTACATGAAGGCAAGGTGATCACTCCTGCATTTCAGGGACCAGTCCAGGGTAATATTAGAAGGTAAATATAACTAATATTTATTTTCACCCCACCCCCCCAACTGGGAATCAAACCTGGGACCTCTAGCACGGTAGCTAAACACGCTAACCATTACACCACAGAGGCAGACATTTACACATTTGTGTCTACATTTAGCTCAGAATAAATCTAAACGTGGGGATCAGAACCGTCGAGGCGCCGTTTAGAGCTGCCCAAGACAAGGACGATTACTCTCAAGTGACGTCGGAGGGACCTGACATGACGCGCACAGAAGAAGAAGAAATCAAAATGTGACCTGTTCGGCGCACAGCCACAGCTGGCCGTCCTTGAGCAGGAACCTGAGGAAGGCGAGTCTCTCCTGCACCTGCAGCACGTGCGGATACCGGCCGTCCGGCAACCAAGTGTCCCAGTCTAGCTCCGGTTGCTCTGAAAAGGAAGACAAGACTGTGAGATGAGTTCTATCTTACTTACTTACTTCAGCCTTCTTATTGTGTCCAGTATTTTCAAATCAAATCAATTTATTAAAAATTAATACATACATTACAACAAACTAACTAACTAACTAACCATCACGCCGGTTCACATCAAAGTTCAAGTAGCCTCGTTCTACAGCACCCTTTCCTATTGATTGTGAATGAACCCAGTAGTTTAGTGTTAAAACTGATGAATTGTATTCCAATTTACTTCTTACTAACGTTATATGTCCGCCTCTGTAGTGTAATGGTCAGCATGCTCGGCTACCGTTCTGGAGGTCCCGGGTTCGATTCCCAAGGGGGGTAAAATAAATATGAGTGATTTTTTCACCGTAATATTTATTCAATATTACCATGGACTGGTACCTGAAGCGGAGGGCTGATCACCTTTCCTTCATGTGTAAACGATCAAGATAACACTGCGTTTATATGACACAGTGCCCTATGCACCATTGGGGTGCGGATAAGAGTTTTATTATTATTATTTATTAACGTTATATACAAGAGTTTGAGTTTTTTACTTACCTTTTAATTATTTTTTTTAATATTTATAAATTAAATGTTAGTTTTTTATGTACATATATCATGTATATTAGCGGAAACTAAACTGGCAGTACACAACGGAATTCTGGTTCCAACCCTTATGTATGGAAGTGAAGCATGGAGTTGGCAAAAGAAGGATGAAAGCAGACTGAATGCAGTCGAAATGCGATCCCTCAGAAGAATGTGTGGCAAAACGATGTTTGATAGATCGGCTGTCCAAATTCAAAACACAGTAAGGGACAATTTTTTTTTGTAGTATGTTTTTTTTGCATTTATGGATTAAGTAGACTCTACTTAGTCCAAAAATTAAAAAAAAACGTACTACAAAAAAAATGTCCCTTACTGTGTTTTAAATTTGGACAGCCGAGATGATCGAATGATGAAATAAGGAAAGAATGCAAGGCTGAGATAAGTATTATCGATAAAATTAAGAAACGTGTGTCGAGATGGTTTGGACATGTAGAACGAATGAGTGAGGAAAGAACGGTAAAACACATATATCAGGCGAATGTAATTGGAAAAAGGAGCAGAGGAAGACCGAGAAAAACTTGGCACGATCAGGTATGCCAAATACTTGAAAGCGGTCAGGTTAGGAGTCGAAACAATCGGCGGGTATGTATGAGGAGATGCATGAACGTGGAAGAGGCGAAGAATGTTTGCAAAGACAGAGTCGTGTGGCATTCTATTCTCTCTGCCTACCCCTAGGGGTAAGCGGCGTGATGTTTAGTTAGTTGGTTAGTTTAAATACAAAAAAATATCCCACAAAGGCATGGCCTGTGTGTGGGTATACATTATATTTTAGGTCATAGTAAAAGGGCACTGGCAAGAATACAATAGATATTATAAGAAGTAAAATTAGATTAAAAGTGATTATATAAACTACAAATCGCTCACTCCTTTCAACAATCCTTTACTTTCAACACATGTAACACATAAATAATCTAGAATCTCGAGTACAGGACTGATTACCAAATCGCCCACTCCTTTCAAGAACGTCATAAATCAAAAAACTTGATTTCTCAGGAGAACGTTTTTAAAGTTCAAAAATATAATAAAATGTATTAAAAATAAACATCAAGCCACTTATTGAACTTTTTACTGTGCAACAGATCTTTTTAGGTAAAACCTTAACGTTTTTTCCCCATTTGAAAAATATTAAGTATTTAAAAAAACAACAATTAAACAATACCTTTTCTTCAAAATGCAAAAACAACACTGTCTGCCCTGTAGCGGGTAAATATTAAGTTAAAAATATCCCGCTTTTGCTGGGATATAGTAAATTTTCTGGGCATTCCGAAAACATGCACAACTGAAAATTGACGATATTTGATATATGACGTTGTTGAAAGGAGTGGGCGAAATACTACAAATACTTGAAATAAATAGAAAACAAAACATAAAAATATTGTTTGTCTGCTACACCCGCATCTATCTATGTCTGCTATGAGTGGGGGAGACTCACCTCTGAGTATGGTCCTCGCGCTGTCCATGTATTCAGTTAGCGAGTCGGTGACCAGGATGACCAGCGAGTGCTGGCTCTGCAGGCGCTCGATGACGGCCTGGCGGCACGGCGGCGGCGCGGGCGCGCGCGTGCCGGCCGCGCCCGCGCCGGCCCCGCCTGCGCCGGCCGCCTCGTACAGGCTACAGATCTCGCGCATCTGCTTCAGCGCCGGCAGCGCCCACTGCGACGAGGTCTTCAGCTCCTCCACGCACCTGCGGCGAGACAATCGGGCCTTCTCGTCACGCTAATCTCACGTTTTTACATTTATAACATAGGTCAGGAATTGAAGATAAATTAACCTTTCCGGGAGTATAATTCATATCCAACTCTCTCTACGGAGTGGTTTCTTTTTACATGATTTTTTTTTCACAATATGTACGTATTATAAAGAAAAATATTTTTTTAAAAAAGTGAAAATCACCATCTCTTCGTTTTATTAATTTTTATTTATGACAAAATTGCATAGAAATATCCACAGATGTCATTGCTATACAAGATACATCATACCAACTGACAGACGGACTTGGACGTTCATTAACGTCGATACTTCTTTGAGGAAAATTTGCGTTGACATTCATTTACTCTCAGAAAGGTTAAAAGCGATTATTTACACCAAACGCAGAAACATTAAATTCAAGCATCTGTACAGGTTAGTATAGGGTCCGCCAAATAACTTTTTTTTTTTGAAAAAAGGGCGCAAAACATCGAGTGTAGCTTCGGCTGTGTGGCACGTAGCGCCGTCCTGTTGAAACCAAATGTTGCCAATATCCTCCTCTTCAATTTTTGTGAACAAAAATCCGTTCAAATTGTTGAGAACGACGGTGAATTGATGTTGATGGCGCTTCACGCACACTTTCTGCCACAACATCGATATTCTCGGGTGTACGCACTGTTTTTGGCTTTTCACGCTTTGGTTTATCGATGAGGATGCCAGTTTCTTTCACTTTTTTCACAAGATAACGAACATACGGAGCTGACGGTGCTTCTCTTCTTCCAAAAACCGTACGCAATTTTCGCACACATTCTGCAACATTACCATGATTTTCAAAGTAATGTCGCAATATTTCCCAGCGTTGTTCAAGCGTATACACATAACCATATTCGCTCAGCGGAAGGATAAAACTAATTATCTGTCAAATCAGACATGAGCTAAGTGTTACCATTCACGAAATAAGCACTAGTTGAAAAAAAAAACTTTAGATGGCGGACCCTTTATATAATCCCGAAATCTTCGCGTGCATATAAATCTATGTACGTACTGCATAGACAGCATGTTGCCGTGTTTGACAGTTGCCGTCACTTTCAATGTTGTCAATTGCATTGATGTTTAATTGAATCATAGTAATTTCTTTATAAAATGAAACTACTTTGTTTTTAACCACTTTTTATTGAAACTTTTCTCAAACCGGTTTAGACAAGAACCTTGTCATCAACAGGGTTAAACAAGTATTGCATGTAACCCTGTTAATGACAAGGATCTTGTCGAAACCGGTTGGAGAAAAGTACCAATAAAAAGTGGTTTAAAAGCAAAGCAGTTTTATTTTATAAAGTTTATAAAATGTGCCATAAAGTATCTGCTAAAACATAGAATTTTCATTGCTATACAACCATTGTGAAATTGAACAGATTTTTTTTATTTCCATCCCATTTAACCAGATAGAGCCACACCAACAAGTGGCCGGGCACTTCTAGTAGTAATAAATAAAATAAAATATATTTCGTTCCGCGCAGTGTGCAGATAGGGGATGGGGGGGGGTGAGAAGGAGAGAAGAACATACTTGTCGAGCCAAAGGGTCTTCTGGGCGTCCCTGTCCTGGCAGCAGCTGTAGTCCAAGATCTTGACGTGGTTGTTCAGGGCTACGTCCATCACCTCGGTGCATATCTCTTTCGAGTGAGCCAAGTTCCAAAACAGCACCAACACCTGAAATTGATATGTTTTTGAACTTAAAATATATTTGAAACCCTTATCCGCACACCAATGGTGCATAGGGCACTGCATTATAAAAATGCAGTGTTATCTTGATCGTTAACACGCGAAGGAAAGGTGATCAGCCCTCCGCTTCAGGTACCAGTTCAGGGTAATATTGAATAAATATTAGAGTGAAAAAATCACTTACATTTATTTGACCCCCCCTGGGAATCAAACCCGGGACTTCCAGAACGGTAGCGAGCGTGCTAACCATTACACTTACGGAGGCGGGCACTTAAATTGAACCTATAATATGATATATCGCTCACTCCTTTCAAGGACGTCATAAATCAAAAATTGTAAATTTTCAGTGGTGCATGTTTTCGGAATGCACAGAAAATGTACTATATCCCAGCAAAAGAGGCATATTTTTAACCTAATATTCACCCGCTACAGGGCAGAAAGTGTTGTTTTTGCATTTTGAACAAAAGGTATTGTTTAATTATTTTTTTAAATATACTAAATATTTTTCAAATGGAGAAAAAACCTTGAGGTTTTACCTGAAAAGATCTGTTGCACAGCATAAAGTTAAATAAGTGGCTTCATATATATTTTTTAACACATTGTATTATATTTTTTAACATTAAAAACGTGAAAAATCAAGCTTTTTTATTCATGACGTTCTTGAAAGGAGTGAGCGATATATTGACATATCAACCAAAGGGTGAATAATCCAGTTTCTGATAAAAATTAAAAAATTATAAAGTATACGTTTTATAAACATTGAATAATCCTTAATATAATCCATAATCCATAATCATTTAGTCATTTTTCTATTTATTTTAAGGGTTTTCTTATAAAATGTGTTCTTGTATTAATTTTTTTCTTCTTCTTCTACTAACCCTTATCCGCACCCGATGGTGCATAGGGCACTGCATCATATAAAGGCAGTGTTATCTTGATTGTTGGTTGACACATGAAGGAAAGGCGATCAGCTCTCCGCTTTAGGCACCAGTCCAGGGAAATATTTAATAAATATTGGAGTGAATAAATCACTTATATTTATTTGACCCCCCCCCCTGGGAATCGAACCCGGGACCTCCAGTACGATAGCCAAGCGTGCTGACCGTTACACTATGGAGGCGGACAAAATTAATTTTAGTCATTTTTAAAATTTGTTTTAATGTATTTGTTATAAAATGTTTACGTACATTGATTTCTGTCATTTTTCAAATTTTTTTAAGGTATTTCATATAAAATGTTTACTTGTATTATTGATCAAAATTTCAGCTGACTTAGAATGTGGACAATCCTAGTAAGTCAGACAATGAAATAAAAAAAAACATGTTCCACAATAAAAATATATAAAAAAAAAAACTTAACTAAACTTAGATAATAAAAAGTTATTCATACCTTATGCGCCATTACACCATCTTTGTCATCTTCCGCCAACCTTCTAATGACTTCCAAGAGTTTGTCACTCTGCTTTTTACTGGAAGTGGACCAACTTGCCTGTAAAAAAAAACATTTTTTTTATTTTGTCAAAGTTTACTTTTTAATATTTATTTCATCATATCATGGTCATACAGGAGAAAGTGACCGAGTGCATTTTATTCAAAAGAGGGGATCATTGACTATTTGATATCTTACTAAATTAACCGGTTAACTGCCAAGAGCGTCTTGAGACGCATAATTTTCTGTGAACGGAGCGCCGCTCATACAAAAATGACGTCTTAAGACGCGCCGTTTTAAATGGGCTTTGAGTAAAGAAAATCAATTATTTAAAATGCACAAATAAATTGAACGCATAGTGACATCTATTGAGAATATCTTATAGCATACTTAGAATTGAAATAGAATTTGTTTTTACCACTTTAAACGTAAATTAAAGAAAGCTTTGTCGTCGGAACAACTGATTGCGCTCAGGGTTAATAATCCCCGAGTTGCCGTCACTGCCGAATCTGGTGACAGTGATTTTAGTGCGGATTCGGATGATGTTTAATTTTTTTTTTTTTTTAAATCATAGTGTGTGTGTGTGTATACTTTTAATATTAAACTAACATAAACAATTACTTTTGACATATAATTGAGTTTTCATATTTTCTATGACAAATTTTGTGACAACCCTGCACCATGAACAATTAATTTTATGATTATGGATAAATGACTGCACGACTGGCGCGCTCCTCATTTACTTGGTAAGTTTTATAAATAAACAATATTACACTTTCAATAATGATATGTTTAGAAGGTTTTATTTTTGTTGTAAAATTCGCGGCGTTCTGGGTACCGCCATACATGTACCTACCGGCTGTTAAAAGGTTAACTACTATTCTCATAGCCTTGCCCGAAAGGGCAGGTGATTTGCGTAAGTTGAGGCCCCTCACCTTGAAGCAGTCGAATAAGTGGTCCAGCTGGTCGGGCGTGAAGTCCCAGGCCAGCTTGGCGAGCAGGTCGTGCACATTCTTCACGATGGCCTCGTGCTTGCCGTGCTGCGCGCCCCACACGGCGTCCAGGTCGCGCACCGTCAGCGCGCCCTCGCGCACCATGAAGCGCAGCATCTTCTCCAGCCGCTCCACGTACTGCGGCTGGTGCAGCGAGTCGCGCAGCACTATCTCCAGCACGTTGTTGTCGCGGATCCATTGCTGCCGGCAAAACGGGCAAGTCAACAAGGTCACACGACAATACAGTATTGTCATAAGGTCACACGACAATACTGCAAAACCACAATATTCTAATCAGATAAATAGAGAGTCGCAAAGGACGATATCCAGCACATTGCAGATCCATTGCTGCCGGCAAAATAGGCAAGTCAACAAGGTCACACGACAATACTACAAAGCCACAATAGAGTATTGTCAACAAAATCACACAATTCTGTAAAGCCACAATACAATACTACATATTAGTCTGTGATACAATATAGTATAATTATAATAATTTGCATTTCCTAATTTTAAGGTCACAAAATTTGAGTCATCCTAATCAATTTTATCAATAATTCAAAAAGTTTTTGTCCAAAAGAGTATTTATGAATACCAATAATTAGAAATTTCAGCAGACAACCCCTGTATTTTTGTTGCTATAACTTCTGTTTTGCTATCACTAGATGTTTCCCATTTTAAAATATGTAGGTATTTTATACTGCATATTTTAACATCTACAATGGGAATATGAATGGTGCAAAACAGACATATTTTTTAAAGTATATTTAAAAAATACCTACATTAAATTCTACTAATGGGAGGGAGACATATATATGTCCAAGTCTGTGAGTAAAATTCTACGTTTAGATAAAATTTGCGAACAATGTAAAAAGGGATATATTAATCATACTATTTTAGCATTTTTGTGCACTGTTAATTTGACCCTTTTGAACATATACAAACATTATCAGTTTGAGCTGGAGTACTTACAGCAATGGTGGCGGAAGTCAGCCAGTCGGGTTTGGACTGTTGGCTCACAGAACCGATGACCTGGTTCACCTCATTTAGGGCGGACATCTTGCCGTTGAAGGAGGGCATCTGGAGCAGCCGGAGTATCATCTTCAGGCGAAACATGTCCAATCCTGCAGAATGCCAATTGAAATGGTTTAAATCATTTCATCGCACAATATTAATTTAGAAGTTGGGTCTTGGCAATAAATATATGTTTATTTGCAACATTTTTTAATATGTTGACTGCCAACTACGAGATAACTCGTAGCTTGCGTACTTTGCTAGGACACTGACTATGAGTTATCTTGTGCTGTGTTTACTTGCCATATTAGTGCAGCTACGATAAAATTCCTAGTATATCAGTGCTAATATGGATAGATGGCGCATGGGAAGAGAACAAAAAATCAATGTGAGCTTACATGAACAAAATTGACAAAAAATACATATATATATATAAAACCCTTATCCGCACCCAAATGGTGCAAAGGGCACTGTGTCATATAAACGCAGTGTTATCTTGATCGTTTATACATGAAGGAAAGGTGATCAGCCCTCCGCTTCAGGTACCAGTCCATGGTAATTTTGAATAAATATTACAGTGAAAAAATCACTAATATTTATTTTACCCCCCTTGGGAATCGAACCCGGGACCTCCAGAACGGTAGCCGAGCGTGCTGACCATTACACTATGGAGGCGGACAAAATTATAAAAAAATTATTCAAAATCAAGAAGTCTGAAAATTGCCGTGGCAGTCAACGTGTTAATATGTAGTGACTTGATAAGTTGGGTGTTGCAATAATTATAAGATTATTTAGAACATTTTTTAATATGCAAAGGGTTTAATCAAAAGTAAGAATCATATTCTGTATTTTTTGCTATTTTGGATATCCTAAAATTGACTTTTCATAATTAACTGTACCAAATCCATTTTTTTAAAAGATTTTTCTTCAAAAACTATTCATAGATTCAAATAATTTGAAATTATCAGTTGGCAATCCTTCCGATAGTTTGCTTAGCAGCCGGTAAAAACCAAAATGATTTAAAAACTAACTAACTAACCATCACGCCGCTTCACCGCAGGGGTAGGCAGAGAGAATCGAACGCCACACCACTCTGTCTTTGCAAACATTCTTTGCCTCTTCTACATTCATGCATCTCCTCATACATACCCGACGATTATTACGACTCCTGACCCGGCCGCTTTCAAGTATTTGACATACCTGATTGTGCCAAGTTTTCCTCGGTCGTCCTCTGCTTCTTTTTCCAACTACATTCGCCCCATAAATTTGTTTAACCGTTCTTTCTTCACTCATACGCTCCACATGTCCAAACCATCTCAACACACCTTTCTTAATTTTATCGATAATGCTTATCTCAGCCTTACATTCTTTCCTTATTTCATCATTCGAACATCTATCAAACATCGTTTTGCCACACATTTGTCTGAGGGATCGCAATTCGACTGCATTCAGTCTGCTTTCATCCTTCTTTTGCCAACTCCATGCTTCGCTTCCATACATAAGGGTTGGAACCAGAACTCCATTGTGTACTGCCAGTTTAGCTTTAATTTCTGTCAAATCATTACAACACTACGAGAAAGAGTATTACCTTTGATGAGGTTTGGATTTTGTGTAGCCTTGGACGCCAAACATTTGCAAGCTCGAATGAGACACGATACCGTGTCCGTCTTATTTTCACTTCCGCGGGCTTCCCTCTTCAGCTCCTCATCCGATAGTCTCTCCAAAACGGATGGAATTGCCTCCTGTAGACAAATCAATTAAAAATTTTGCTTAGATTGTTCATGGAAGAGACAGATTTAAGCTCCTTTTTCTTGTAGTACATTCTTGCTAACTTTTTACTTTTTCATCTTTTTTATGTTTTTAAGTTGCTAATTATTTTTTTTTTAATTGTTTTCTGATAGTCAAGTATTTTTTGTATTTTATATTAACACTATTATTCTACTTCTACTGATAATACCTATACCCTTATACCCTTTACTATGACCAAAATAATATTGTATACCCACACACAGGCCATGCCTTTGTGGGATCTTTTTTTGTATTTATATTTAATTTTTTTCATATTTTTTTGTATTTGAATTTATGTCATGTAATGCAAAAGAATTTAAAATAAAGAAAAAAAAAACGCTTATCAATCGTTTTCATATTCAATGCTTTATTCAGGCCTACTATTTGTCGAGTCGCAACTTAATTTTCTCTAAATCCAGTAACATTTTACGTGATTGATCTTTTTTCTTAGAAGATCTTTTTTTTTTTTTTTAATTCTTTTTCTTCGAAGTAAATATATGGTTTTAAAAAATTATCAAAATATTTTTTCAATATATATATGCTAAAAAACAAAAAAAAATCCAATACAAGTTCTAAAAAAAATCGGACGTGTGGTGGCGACCGGCTATTTGCTCAACCGGACCAGTAATGAATTATATCATTGCTAGTAAGGCCTTAATATTTACATATGAACCAATTAACCTTAAAAGTTTTGCCCAACTTTGTAGCTGATAAGCTTATTTGAACTTTACGAAGAGTGTTATTAGTCATTTTAGCGGTATGGTTGCGTTTTCAAAAGCCGTATCTTAAGACGTTCAAGATATCACTGTAACATTTAAAGCGTACGCACAAGAAAGGTATCTTTTGTACCTTCTTCTTCTTCAAACCCTTATCCGCATCCCAATGGCGCATAGGGCACTGCATCATATAAACACAGTATTATCTTAGCACATGAAGGAAAGGCGATCAGCCCTCCGCTTCAGGTACCAGTCCAGGGTAATATTGAATAAATATTACAGTGAAAGAATAATTCATAATTTTACACCCCCCCCCTTGAAAATCGAACCCGGGACCTCCAGAAGTTAGCTGAGCGTGCTGACCATTACACTACGGGGGTGGACTATACATTTTTGTATAAAATTGAATTCAATTCAATTCTGATGAAAACAAAGTGTGTCGTTGTCTCACCAGTATGGGCATCAGGTACTTGTTGACTGTGAACGGGGTGAGGAGCTCGTGGCAGAGCCCGAAGGGCCGGATCAGCTGCCAGATGGCCAGGATGGTCGCAGCGGCCCCGCCCTCCTCGTCTTGGGAGGGCGTGCCGACCGTCGATGACAGGACATCCTTAGAAGTTGACTCCACCGACTGAAAAGAAACAACAACATTGTATAAGGGGACAAGGTGGATACCGCTCAAAATTATCAAGTGTTTTATCACAAGATACGGACCGACATTTTTTGGCCATCCTCGTTCTGTTCTCGCATTCACATTTGCCAAATATACTTAGTCATTCTCTCATCATCTATTCACTCCACATGTCTTTACCTTTAAAGAAGTATAATAAATTCTACAATGTATTTTAACCTAATGATTTATGACACAATTTATATCAAAACATGTTAAAAACATGATTTATCGATATTTTGATAATTTTCATATAAATCGTGTTTACTGGTGTAAATATTTTTGTTTATTCAAGAAAATATGTTGCTTATAGCATCGACTATGATTTAAAATTATAAAAGTATAAAAAAAAATAGCAAAAACAAATTCACTCCTTAGATACAGTTTTGTCCGTAGAAACTCACACCCGGACAGGTTAATACATTCGGATCACTTTGTTATCGGGCCGATTTTTCATCAACCCTGACCCTAATTAGTATGATAATTAGGGTCGTATACTAATCAAAAGTAACAGCAAATCCAATTCTGATCAGTACAATGTTTTTGGCATCTCTCGCGCTTTACCAGAAGTAAGCAAATATTATGCTTATAAGCGTCTCCCGCTCTCTACGTATGTAAGAGACACAAACTGTGCTCATAATGTATTACTTTCTAGCAGTTAAGTTAATGTATTTAAGTTCTACTGATGGTGTTATATGTGATAAGTTTGAAATATTTAAATTTCACATATTATTTTCCTTTCAGATATCGCGTAGTATTTTAAACTTTTTTCTTCAATAGTGTTTTTAATTTTACTTCAATCTCAAAATGGAACCATTGCGCATACCGCGGTTACTCATTAACTTTTACTCTCATCCCATCAGGAGCTATTAAATGCAGAAAAAAAACTTGACCTTGACTACAAGACGGAATGTGAGAATACCTCGGTCAGTGCCGGCCCATTGTCGGTTTTGTCAGCTGTCTCCGGGGCGTTGACATCGGCTGCGATGGTGGTCTCCTCTGACGATGGAGACTGTTTCAACCCGGCTACCACCACAAATCTTTGGCCCAGTTTCTCAAAACCCTCAAGGTACCCAAATCTGTACAAGGCAAGAATGAAATTAATTATTTTACCCTTTGGATAACAAAATCTGATATATCAACTTTCGGTACTCTGGTGTGATATACCAGATTCATTGGATCTGACGTCCGCAACCCTTATCCGCACCCCAATGGTGCATAGGGCACTGCATTATATAAACACAGTGTTATCTTGATCGTTAACACACAAAGGAAAGGTGATCAGCCCTCCGCTTCAGGTACCAGTCCAGGGTAGTATTGAATAAATATTAGAGTAAAAAAATCACTTTATTTGACCCCCCCTGGGAATCGAACCCGGGACCTCCAGAATGGTAGCCAACCCTGCTGACCATTACACTACGGAGGCGGACAAAATTGACAAAACATTTCAAATCAAATTCGATTAAATCAAAATTGGACAAATCATTTGAAGCGAAGAATTTCTTACAAATTAATTAGGTCGACCAGCCATCCTCGTGGGTTCCTGTGATCCTGTGGTCTAGCGTATACTGTTTCATCTGTGGAGGTGTCACTTTGTCTACTGGAGTTGAATGAGTGAAATCTGGAAACAAAATTGATTGTTATATACATAAAGGCAAGATTATGGCTCCTGCGCTTCAAGTACCAGTCCAGGGTAATATGAAATAAATTCACACTATTTTGAGGATCATTGTTCACAAATATGGGCTTCGTCCATTTAGGAGTCGACTCACTCATGACCTGGCATTCGCCTGGCTAAAATGATCACTTTATACGCTTGTGTAAAGTTCACCATTCTGCCTATTGTTGAACATCCGTATTGCACTAATTTTTAAAATATGTACATATATATGCACTGTTATGTTCCTTTTGGTTGTTAGTTGTATTTTTTTATTATGGATTTAGAATTTTTACCTTACGGTGATGCCCTCACTTGAGAATAGTACATACAAAGGTTTCTCTAGTGAATATAAGTGAGATTATATTTTGTATATTAAAAGCATTGCTAACTTTATGGTATGGCAATATAACATTCTCCTTATCATTTTTTAATTAAAAATAAAAGAGAAATATTTGTGTTATTATTATTTACACAAATATTTCAATTTTATACTTTTTCTGTGAGCCTAAGCTCACTAAGCATTATTAGAAATTGGTATCAAATCGTGGTAGAGTGGGTTTGAACCGAGAAACTCTGACTTAAGAGTCCGCGACACTAACAACGGGGACAACGGGACCACAATCAGACACTTTCATCGTTCGCTTTGTGTAATACCACTTAAAAACAATACTTAATGCGAGCATCCGAAACTACGGATGGAGCGCTCGGCTCGCTGTACTGACTACACGAATACTCGCATCGTAAAGTGTTACGTTTCGACAAAATGACTCCAGTCAGTCTCCACCATAGTGTAAATAAGAAAAGAAGGAAGCGACTCACTTGTTACTGGGATTGAAGAGCACGGCCAGCAGGTTGAGCAGGTGCGGGTTGTCCATGCGGAGCGCGCACAGCTTGACGAGGCGCTCGCAGTTGGCCCGGATGCACTGCTGTATGTTGGGCTTCCACGACGACACCGCCTCGTCCGTGAGCAGCTTGCTGAAGGACACCGTCAGCGCGTCGCGGTAGAAGCGCTGGCACGCCACGCAGCTCGTGTCGCGACCTACAGCACAAATCAAATATTTGTATATTCTCAATATTATTTATATTTAAAGGGTGGCCAACCCGCGGCCCACGGGTGTCTACTTGCGGCCCGCGGAGCATTTCACACATTTTTTCTTTTATAAGAAAAGAAAGATTACATAGTGCGTAGTTTGTATCATATCCCATATATGGAAGTATCTCATTATCGTGACAATTTCTTCTATGGTATATTCGTGTTAACTAACAATCACAACATTTTGCGATCGACTTTTAAATACACATTGATAAGAATACAAGCTGCTATAACTGAGTGCTAGAGCTCCTCAAAGTCAAAATGCTATGTAAAAGCTAGTTATACAGTAGCCATGATACTAGTCGAAAGAAGCATATTAAATCACAAATGAGAACAAGAATCACTGATGTGCATTTGGAAAACAGTTTGCGTGTAGCAACAGCATCAATCGTTAACGTATCAACATTGATGCACTTAGTTCTGACAAACAAAAACAGACGTCTCACAAATTTAAAATAGTGTAATTTTTAATTTTTGTATTGCCTAACTTTTATTAATATTATATGTTTGATTACATGTTTGTTATATCTTAAAAAATAATATAGTTCATGTTTGCTTTGAATAATAAAAGAAATTTTGTTTTACGGCCCGGGAAGAAATCTGATTTCTAAAATTTGGCCCGGCTGCTGAAAATGTTGGCCACCCATGCTTTAAATATTAATAATATTGAGAATATCTAAAAGAGAGGTTTGTTACCATCGCAGGCGAAGGTGATGGACGCGTTGAGCAGCACTTCGAGTTCCTGGTCGGGCAGTACAGGAACCACCCAGCGAGGACTGGAGATCTTCTCTTCTAATGCAGTCAGCTTGCCCACCGGGAACTCCATCTGCGCAACAAAAGCCCGCAGCTATTAACCACACATTATCTAAAATTCACTTCTTCTTTTCCCATGTTCGCTCCCTAAGTGGAGCATATAGCCAACAGGAGACGTCTCCAAGTCATTCTGTCATGAGCCATCTCCTCGACTTGCTCCTAGGTCAGTCCGGTATCTCGAAATTCAGCCGAGTATGGTCGGTGAATGGTCATCAGCGGCCTTCCAGGGCGCAGGGTTGGAAGAAGAGACATGAGGGGTTAATGCTCTCAGGTGACATTCTAAGGAAATGTCCCAACCATACTGGAACTCATACTGTCCAAGTCCTGAACAGGAGAAGGTGGACAAAACTCACACTCGCTCACAAAACTTATCTTCCACTGCGAGTGATGTATTCCATAACTGGTACACCGAAATGGGATGCGGCGTTCGTAACTTTGAAGTTAAATGGAAGAAGATAGACCTAGATGGAAGAAGACCACCTAGAAGACCTTTAAAATGATTCAGCTCAGTTGATGGCTATGTTGAAAGCTGGCTTCAAAAGATGGAATTTTTTTAACTCGCATCACCTGATCCGCAAAATTGTTACGGATCACAGCAGATAACAGCGCGTTTCGGATTTCGGAGTGTTCGGATTAGCAAGCTGGGACTGTATATTAATTACATTAATGAATTTATAAATTAATGTATGTCTTCAAACCCTTAACTACACCCGATGGTGCATAGGGCACTGCATCATATAAACGCAGTGTTATCTTGATCGTTTACACTTAAAGGAAAGGTGTTCAGCCCTCTGCTTCAGGTGCCAGTCCAGGGTAATATTGAATAGATATTAGAGTGAAAAATCACTTATATTAATTTGACCCCCCCCCCCTGAGAACCGAATCCGGGACCTCCAGTACGGTAGCTGAGCATGCTGACCATTACACTACGGATGCGGACATATATATTTAACAAATAAATTAAATAAAAAAAATTAATAATACATGTCGCTCACTCCTTTCAACAACGTCATATATCAAAAAACTTGATTTTTCAGAAGATCATTTTTAAAGTTTAAAAATATAATAAAATGTATTGAAAATAAATATCAAGCCACTAATTGAACTTTTTACTGTGCAACAGATCTTTTTAGGTAAAACTTGAATGTTTTTTCTCCGTTTGAAAAATATTTAGTTTATTTAAAAATAATATTAATATATACCTTTTCATCAAAATGCAATAACAACACTTTCTGCCCTGTAACGGGTAAATATTAAGTTAAAAATATGCCGCTTTTGCTGGGATATAGTACATTTTCTAAGCATTCGAAAAACATGCACAACCGAAAATTGTCGATTTTTGATATATGACGTTGTTGAAAGGAGTGGGCGATGTACTAAGAATAATGCATTATGATGACTATAGTATGTATATTTTTATAAATTCAAATAAATGAACACAAGTAAATTAGTTTATTTTTATATTGTTTACATCGTGGCTATATTGTTTACATTCACCAAAATAAAGAATAAAAATGCAACCGTGTACAAAAATACACTCATTGCCGTCCACCCAAATATTCCATGATAATATCATCGCGAGCCAAGAAAATTAAGGAAATACCGAGATCTATTTACATTAGTGGCCATAATTCACAGCCAAACACACATTACGTAGGTATATCATTAGCCCTGCGTTTACAGGAATGGAAGATAATACACACACACGCACACACACAGCGCGGTGGGAAGATGACAACACGGGAGCATGGACGCGCGAGTAAGTTTTGATTCATTTGGAGTCCGGCCAAGTTGACCAAGTAGTGAGGAAAATGGAAAAAACACATGTTTCAACTAATTATAACAGGACTTGTGCATAGTTTTGTCCGCCTCTGTAGTGTGATGGTCTGCACGCTCGGCTACCATTCTGGAGGTCCGGGTTCCGGGTTCGATTCCCAGAGGGGGGTAAAATAAATATAAGTGATTTTTCCACTGTAATATTTATTCATTATTACCCTGGACTGGTACCTGAAGTGGAGGGCTGATCACCTTTCCTTCGTGTGTTAACGATCAAGATAACACTGCGTTTATATGATGCAGTGCCCTATGCACCATTGGGGTAAGGATAAGGGTACGTTTTGTGCATCGTATAGGTGAGAACTAAATGTTGTTAGGGGGGATTCGGAGCCTAATTGTGTCGGGTTGTGATCCCGTGGTTAGTGTCGCGGACTCTTGAGTCAGAGATTCTCGGTTTGAACCCATTCTATCACAATTTGATACCTATTTCTAATAATGAGCCGCTTAGGCTCACAGAAATAGTATGAAATTGAAGTATTTTTGTAAATAATAAAAACAGTAAATTAAACAAGCACTATCTAATACTACGTATAATTATATTTCTGGTTAAATTTATTGATTCAATTATTCACAAAATTAACAGACGAATTTAAAACAATGTTTAACTGTTGTTATTGCCATTTAAAGAAGAAAAATAATTAATAAGTAATAAAAAATTAAATTGTGTTTTCCCAACGATAAGAAATAAAAACGAATAAATAAATAATAAGAAACAGCTCCTACCCCCTCTTCAACCATCAACGCCCCAAGTACACAAGTCAAAATTTTTGAATTAAATTCACATACAGTATTATTAATTGATTCGGCAGTCACTTTGTGGTGAAATCTATCCATGTTTAATTTAAGTTGAACTTAGTAAACACCACTATTTCTTAAAATCTACTGCGACTCGTGTTTCGATGGATTCTGCATAATTTTCAAACATTATAAATATTTCCTTCCGGTGCTAAAATAAAAACGCGTGTCCCGGTGTTGGGTAGTCACTACTCAATAAAAAATTGGCAATTTTAAATCGGAAAAATACAGACATTCATAGCTAATTCCCTTAATTAATTATAAATAAAGTCAAAAATTATAATAATTCAGATTTACTTGCTGAAAACATTATTAACCATCTAGCAACGCTCACGGAACAAGCATAGGTCCACTCTTGTCGGAAGCCCAAAAGTTACTGCCGCTAGCCGCTAGCCATAGAACATTGAGCTTTGAGCTCCCCACACTTGCACAGTGCAAGTATGCAAGAGTGAGATGCGAATATAGTGCCACGGTTCCCGCACACTCTTTACGCGCTGTTTATACGCGAATTTGTTTCTGATATTCACAAAATACCTCCCATGTACCTGATAAATTCTGACTATTATTAATATTATTTTTTTAAACCAATGCTTAAATATGTTATGGAGGAATACCTAAAATCTTAGCCTTGTATATATTATATTTATAGAGATATTGATGGTTATTAGAAGCAATGTGTACACGGTACACAACACCGGGAAGGGAGAGTTAATGTATTGCGCTATTAATACAACAATTTTTGTTGACCAGAAATTTCTAAACTTAAACAAATAGCTATTTAACCTATACGAATTTACGTAATATGCCCACTATATTATCGCATAAACGCAACAAGCCGTATCACGTACGTTCAGGTACAAAAAAGTATACCCGCAACCACGGAAACGTTCGTGAGACGTCAAATTGTTCCTACTTGCACTACGCATACGAATACGTCATACGGCACGTTTAGCATTTCGAGGTCAATATCACTGGCTACCTATTTTTCTAATGTTTGCAGAATATGTTGAGATTATGTTGATTGATATATTACAAAAAATAGATGATATAAAAATTAAAGCTCTATACATTTAAATCTTGAAAAATATACAAAAAAAAAACTATTATATCTTTTATTATATAACATTAAACCACGAGTGTAAGTCCCTCTCCAAGCACAAGAGCACAGTCTCTTTTATGGAGAGGCACAGCGAATAGAAATATAAAAGTTCTCCATATGTATAAATGATTCAAATGTATTATGTTATAAATAAAAATGTAAATATATTAAATAAATAAAAAAAAATACAAAATATTTTTGTCAAAATATTCAACCGAATGTCATAACAAAAGAAAAGAAATTCACCGACATCTAATGTTAAGAACCTCTGACTTGCAAAGGGTCAGAAATAGGTATACTGTTTAAAAAACTGTCAAATAAATATTATTATCAAGAAATCTTATGAAAAAACCAGAGGATTTATCACCTACTTTATGGATTATGATAATAACCCAAAGGTAGGGTGGTTAAACATCATGAATCTAAATATTGGAAAGTATATACTACTAAATGATTGAGAGAACTCACTTTCAAAAGTTGAAATGCCTCTCCTGAAAAATATCCTTATATCGCTCACTCCTTTCAACAAACTCAAAAAACTTGATTTTTCAGGAGAATGTTTTTAAAGTTTAAAATATAATAACAATGTGTTAAAAACAAATATCAAGCCACTTATTGAACTTTTTACTGTGCAACAGATCTTTTTAGGTAAAAGCTGAATGTTTTTTCTAACTAACTAACTAACCCCGCTTCCCCGCAGGGGTAGGCAGAGAGAATCGAACGCCACACCACTCTGTCTTTGTAAACATTCTTTGCCACTTCTACATTCATGCATCTCCTCATACATACCCGACGATTATTACGACTCCTGACCCAGCCGCTTTCAAGTATTTGACATACCTGATTTGTAAAAATTTGTAGTATATTTAAAAAAATAATTAAACAATACCTTTTCTTCAAAATGCAAAAACAACATTTTCTGCCCTATAGCGGGTAAGTATTAAGTTGAAAATACGCCGCTTTTGCTGGGATATAGTTCATTTTCTGGGCAATCCGAAAAAAGCATAACTGAAAATTTACTATTTTTGATATTTGACGTTGTTGAAAGGAGTGAGCGATATGCAGTTAGGATATATCCCCATTCAGGTGACAATGTGGTTATCAGTTTGGTGTTACATATATTATATATCGGATTAAATATATTGGCAGTTGCTTTCATTAATATATTATAAACCTGTTTACAACATTTTGAGTGTGTCCAAATACTTGTTCACAAAATCTGGATTATCTCCTATTACAGGAGTTATTTTCATATTATTTTTTGACATCTCATCAAAGATGAAGAAGAATATGGAAGTCTGGGCATTTACGGGGCTGACGACCGTCATAGGCTGGTTTAAGTGAATGAATATAATCCAGGATTCGGATCTCACATACTAATATAAGAGTTTCTGCTTAATAAAAAAGCTTCTTTATATCTCACCAATAGATGTCTCTAGTAAAGTTCTAGTGATTCAAGAACAAGGTTTCTAAATTGGTTCATATATATAGAACTGAATTTGAGTAGTGTGGTTGTCAATAATGGGTTGAATTGGTGAATGTTACACGTGTGTAAAGTAATCACTTAAACCAGCCTTTGACGGTCGTCAGCCCCGTAAATGACCAGACTTCCATATTCTTCTTCATCTTTGATGAGATGTCAAAAAATAATATAAACCTGTTATTTTAACAAACAAACCAATTGAATGGTAATAAGTTTTCAATTTAATTTATGACTTTTATAAAAAACATATTTTTAGTTTCATGAGTGTTCTGAACTAAAAGTTAAGAATGGCTATTTGAAATGTAATTTAATGGAAGCAAATAATATTGCACAATTTTCGGAAATTTCACATTGTGGTAATTTTTTTACTATTTCAAATTCGTAGTTAAATTAATTATAAAAAAGATGTTGTCTAAAAGTTAATCAATACGATCTTAGGGTCCACGAGGTTTCAATGGAAGCAATCATGTGGTAAAAATACTTGAAAACACGCAATTTCACAATATTTCAAGTAGTTTCTTTTCCTTTCCCGTCGACAGATAATTATTGATTCACGTAATGTAAATAAATAAAACACGAAATGATGTCAACACTCGACAGTAATTAAAATAAAACGACAACGTAATCATCACAAAGTACCTGTTCTAGTTTTATTCTATGATTATTTGATAAATAATTGATTTCCGAAATATACGCATCGTGCAAAAGGACAGCCGCGATCAGAATCTCGGGAAATTAATGGCACAATTCGAGCGTCATAAACACATGGGGAGAGATATACAAATCTAAAAATAAATATGATAATATACTGACCGGCACTGCGTTCCTGGTTATAGTCATTGTTGATCAAATCTCCAGGATAACTCTCACATTTCCTCTGCTGAAAAATAAATCAGCAATCAATAAACCCGTGTCGAAACAGGCAAACGTCAAACGGCACACTTGACAACATGCAATACCCTTATTAACCTAACCGAAATGACAAATTACCGAACGAGATGCACCCGTTCAAACGAGAATACGCAAAGGCCGCAATTATCGAATTTGTATATTCACGCGATTCACTGGAGGAAATATAAATAGATTTAAAACTATCAACGGATCAAACAGTAATGTCGTAAGATCCTTCCTTCAAAAATACGCACTACACGGAACATTTACACTGAACATGCACCCCCGAAAGCCAAAAGGGCCCGCATTCCGAAAGCGGATGCCTCGACTTTATTTATTATTACCTAAATAATATTATTTAATCCATTACAACAATATATTTTCGCAATTTAAAATACAGATAGATCAGCCGGCCAGACAAAATGGCGTCCGGAGGAAGAAAGCAGAAAACTTGCCGGAAAAAATGCAGATGTGAAGACACTGAATAATAATACGAAAACAAAAAAATACCAGCGAAAAATGTAAATAACACCGTATATTTTGAAAAATATAACGCTAACCTGTGCACATAATGTGTAAAATCTAAAGCGTTTCAAAATCACACTACAACTTGCTAAAACAATACGATTTTGTAAAGATGTATGATTTTGACGTACAATAATGAAAACTGCATTTTAAACCATAGACAAAGCATGGGGCGGTCCCTTTATTTTGTTTTAGAGATGTCCAGTTCAATCGTCGGTGTCGACTTGTGAAATGTAATATGTACCTACATATATTTTTTTTTAGAGAAAATGTGGTTGTGAAAAAAAACCTCTTTAAAACATTACTAACGTTTTATGTGTTTTAAAATCATATGATACAAGTAATATTTTGTATAATATTTTTTATTAAAAACGAAGTTATTATGATAAAAATGTTTCAGAGATTGGCTTCTTGAAAGTTATTTACATATTCATTATTAGAGGTCGTCGTAAAAAAGAAAATACTGAAGTTATTTTTGAAAAGATTTGGAATTAAAACAAAGATTTGGTCAATAAATTAAAAGTGTTACATAAAACTATTGTCAAAATTAATAGTTTTTTAACAATAACATCATGACATTTCTAAATACCAAACGCATTTTATATGTTTCTTTTGAAATTTATATTTAGCGGAAAGTTTTATTTTTTAAATTGGGTTTTTTGCTATTTGCTTCATAGATATACATTTGTTTTTTCTCTTTTTTGGAATGCACCCGTAGTTAGTGATATGTTATTTTTTATTCTACTGGCGAAATGACAACCATGTTGAATTCAAAAAAATAGTTTTACATACCCCGAAATTTTGTTTATGGTAGCATAGAGATTAGATAGTACCACCGTCAACATTTTAGCGCGAAATTTAAAATGCTTTTATGATAACTTTTTATAAGCCTTGATAGATGATTTAAAAAATAAGTATTATTTATTTACCATGTATTTTTAGCTATCTCTTGTAAATTTGTCCTCTTATTTCTTTATTCATTTTAAGTTTTTTATATGCTTTTTATATAATTTAAAGGAACTTTTCCATTTTTGAGTATTATTACTATGCTGTAAATTTAAAATATTTGCATCGGGTGAGGTTAATGTGCACAATTTCATTAACAAAGAAAAAAACAAGTTTAACAACTTGCACTTGCAACTTGCACAAAATATTTTAAAAACATTACTTACTTACTTATAACCCTTATCCGCACCCTATGGTGCATAGGGCACTGCATCGAATTGACGCACTGTTACCTTGATCATTACTTGCATGAAGGCAAGGTGATCACTCTTGCGCTTCAGAAACCAGTCCAGGGTAATATTAAATAAATATTACAGTGTAAAATCACCAATATTTATTTTCACCCCCCCTGGGAATCGAACCCGGGACCTCCAGCACGGCAGCTAAACACGCTGACCATTACACCACGGAGGCGGACTCACGAAGAAAATTTGTAATTTATATAGTAAGTATACACATACAAGTCACTGGGTTTTACTAACAATTTTTCACTTAAGGCCCAATGTACGATAAATCTCAACTTAATTTTCTTTAAACCCAGGTAACATTTAGCATAATTGATTTTTTTTATTAAAATACCATTTTTGTATTAAACAATTAAGGTTTTAAATAAATATACGGTATCGAAAGGAAAAGAGTTATTGAAAGGTAAGGAGTTAAAAAAGGAAAAATATTCTTTTCAGTATGTGTATATTTAAAAAAGTCATATTCCAATAAATATTTTACTAAATTTGTTTGCAGAAGCACGACCGACCTCTAACGTGGTCGTTAGAGTTCTAAATTTGAAGTCTGCTGGTTCCCCCTTAAACTGAGACTATAGTTATAAGAAAAATATTTTGTAAACTAAAACAGTAAGAAAATAACCGGGGTGTGTTGTTTTCTTTGTGGAGCAGGGGAAGTATGATCTGAAGATAAAACAGCGCCAGTCATAATTATTGACCGAGAATTATATTTATTAAATCAGTAAGAGTCATATCTTTGAGCAAGTTATTGACGAATCTGGTCGCCACCCTTCCAATGGTCTGCGATATGGTAGCATTTTGGGTCACGAGCAGATTTGGTATCATGTCGGCTATGAGTTCATTCATTATGTCAGATGCCGGCCCTCCGCCCATGAGACCTTCCAGAGCCGACTGAAAAAAGCAAACAATATGTGAGCTTATGACTTATAACGGCAAAAAGTTTAAACCCTCACTATTTCTTTTAAATATGCTTCTTATGCCTATTTATTATACCTGTTTATTGTTTTTATATTTTGCCATGTATTAGTTTTGGTTATTTAAAAAAAAAAAACTTTTTTGTAACTTTATTATTTGTGTTCCAGTCTTTTTAAGTTTAATCCCATGTCCCAAAATGGGAAATAGAAATTACTCATTGGGAATATTAAATATACTCGTATGACTTATGTTTGTAGTATGTTTGGAAGAAATAAATAAAATTAATATAATAATTTAAAACCTTTTGAGTGTGTCCAAATACTTTTTCACAAATCTGCATTATTTCCAATTATAGGAGTCATTTTTCAAATTGTTTTTCGACATTTCAACATAGATGAAGAAGAACATGGTCTATATGATCGTGGTCTCTTTTTTACAACATTTTGAGTGTGTCCAAATACTTGTTCACAAATCTGGATTATCTCCAATTATAGGAGTTATTTTTCATATCATTTTTTGACATCTCATCAAAGATGAAGTGAAATATGGAAGTCTAGGTTACAGGGCTAACGACCGTTATAGGCTAGTTTAAGTGATCACTTTACACACGTGTAACATTCACCAATTCTACCCATGATTTACAACCACACTACTCAAATTCTTGGAAGTTCTATATATAAATGTGCCAATTTCGAAACGTTGTTCTTTAGTCACAAGAACTTCACTAGAGACATCTATTGGTGAGATGAAATTAAGCTTTTTATTGAGCAGAACTCTCATATTAGTATGTGTGGTCCGAATCCTGGATTATAATTGATCAGGTAATTTATTTACAACATTTTGAGTGTATCTAAATACTTGATCACAAATGTGGATTATCTCCGATTATAGGAGATAATCCAGATTATCTAAAATATTTTTCATATTATTTTGAGATGTCAAAAAATAACACGAAAAATAACTCCTATAATCGGAGATAATCCAGATTTGTGAACAAGTTTTTGGACACAGTCAAAATGTAAATAAAATTTTATATTAATGTTCATTTCAAAAAAGTTTTGAAAAAAGTGGTTTAAAAATACAAACAAAATGCGTTCACATACCAGGACATTACCGACTGTGATTTCGACCACCATACTCGTCATTACCACTTTTTCATTAACAATTGCCAAATACGCTTTGATTGAAATCCTAAAATCCTCGAATGTTATTCTGGAACAAAAATCGAATAAGAATATTTATTTTTATTTTAAACTTTTCTTGGTAAATACCACTTTTTCTTAAAATCTATAAAATTTGATAAATATATATATGTATAATAAAAAATACATTAATAACAATTTGGCAGTGACTAAAACCTCCCTTAATTGTCTATGTTCCCGCTGAAAAAAATAATATATACTTAAAAATATGAAACTGGCCCTACCATATCATTATCCTACAACCTCCCAAGGATACAACTCTAAAATTCACACTTAGTTTCACATACGGTTTTTAATTTAATGTTTAAATAATAATAATAAAACCCTTATCCACACCCCAATGGTGCATAGGGCACTGCGTCATATAAACGGAGTGTTATCTTGATCGTTTTTACACATGAAGGAAAGGTGATCAGCCCTCCGCTTCAGGTACCAGTCCAGGGTAATATTGAATAAATATGACAGTGAAAAAATCACTTCTATTTATTTTACCCCCCTTGGGAATCGAACCCGGGACCTCCAGAACGGTAGCCGAGCGTGCTGACCATTACACTACGGAGGCGGACATCAATTTAATGTTTACTTAGTATATACCACTATTTCTTAAAATCTACTCTGACACGTGTTTCGATGCATTCCGCATTATTTTCAAACACCGTAATGAATAAAATGATGCGAAATGCATCTTAAACGTGTCACAGTAGGTTTTAAGAAATAGTGGTATTTGCTAAGTATTTTTTTTTAATTAAAAGTGTTTTACCACTATGTGGTTTTACTACTATGTGACTGCTGAATCAATTAATGAAATTCACATACGGTGTTAAAATAACGTGAAGTGCATCGAAACACACACTTTAAGAAATACACAGTGGTATTTACTCAGTAAAAAATATTACCTCAAAGTAACTGCCGAATAAATTGATGAAAGAATTTAAAAAAATCACAATTTGTCCACCTCAATAGTGTACAGTTTAGGAGGGGACCCGGGGTAAATTACCCCAAATGGGGTAAACATGAATTTTTTGGGGTAATAAGGATTTTTTTCTAGTTACTACTTCATAAATGTGTTAGTATTTTTACAATCTTAAACAATTCAGATGTCGATTAAACGCTGAAGACTATTCAAATTGCTGTTACATCAAAAAGTCCAAATTTTGAAGTAATTGTATCAAACATTAAGTATCTCCAAAAACTGAAAAGGAAACCTGAAAACATGAATTTTCGTTTGCTTCTATTTTGATTGCCTATTATATACTTACTATTTTCATGTAACTTTTTATTATTTTTCAGGTAAATTATTTAAATAAATAAGTTTTATTTTAAATATACATTTACTGTTTTGTTTTCGAAATGGGGGAGGGAGTAATATCGACTTACGCAAAAATATTTTGGGGTAATGTTTAAAAAAGTTCCCCGACCGCTGGTTTAGAGTATTTAGATATTGTGATGAAGATTCAAGATTCCCAGGATGATTTTACCACACTGGGAATCAAACTCGACACCCTTTACTATCTTTGAGACAAAATGGGCATAAATGCTTACATAAACTTCAGGTATTCTCGGATGTATCTTAGTGTAACTGAATTTTACATCTCGTTACCGGCGTCATCAGATCAGTCGACAAACCCGGGAAAATAAATGTGGGAAAAACTTTTTTGCTGTTGTTTTATTCTTATATACCATAGGGTAGGTAGGTGTTATAAATCAAAAATATTATTTAAAATAATGAATTATTGAAAAGAGTTTTTTTTACGTACTTTGCATACCCTTCCCCGTATATTGTTAAAAGAGCTCTTCCTAAAATGTCCGCATTCAAGTCGTAAAAGTCTGAAAAAAATTAATCAAAATTTTAAAATTTAATTCCAAAAAAGGCATATTAAAATCATTTGTAAACGAGTGGAGGCCTAACAAAAAAAACATAAACTTCAACACACAACCCCAAGTAACATAGCTATAGCTGCTACCTCAATTTTATCAGCACAAAGATGGCTATGAGTCATTTCTGCATTCCTCTTCTATCATAATTGATTGTTCCTTTATTGCTTTATATACTAATTTATATTTAATTTATATGGCAATAAGGTAAGCCTGGACGACTGGTTGTGGTTAGTAGCCTGGAGGGGAAGAGAGGGAGAGGAATATCCCCCACACAATTGACCGATCAAGTTAAGGCAGCAGCAGACATCTCGGTGGTTGTAGCGTTACGTGCAGCGCAGTCAACGGATAACTGGAGAAGAGTCATTGCTTCTGCAAGGGTCACAACCCTCAGTAATGAGGATTAAGATGGAAAAGAAGAAGTTATAGTAGCCCATTCTCTCTAACACACATACCCTATATATCGACGTGCTCTACGTAAAGTGCTCTAACTACATTTTTGTCAATTTTGAGATAGTTGGTGTACTTTATCAACAGACCGTTATTTACAAATACAAATAAACAAAAAAAATATCTAAAATAAATTACGCCTAGTTTCCAGGCGTATAAGACGCTATCTACATCGAATTTTCGAAATGAACTGAACTCCTAAAACGCTAACTACTTAATTTTGACAAAGTATAAAAATTATAACGATTTAATACATTATTTTATCGTGTTTTTGAATGTTTAATACTAGTTTGGAATTTCAGATTAATATATAAGATGAATATATAATAGATTAAAAAATAAAAAAATACGTTAAAAAAATCTTCTAAGCTCTCTCCTGTGAAGTAACAGATTTGCAGATAGAGTACTTTACGTAGGGGCCGTCGATATATGTACATACATGTATATTTACATTTTACAAGCATAACAAATTTGAAAATTAATAGTTAATATAGAGTTTAGCTATGGGTTTACATACCTGCCGTCATCAAAAGGGTTGGGACTGTCATGTCGAGGGTAAACGTCAAAGGGAGCAGAATATTAAAATCAACGGTGTTGACAACGAACGATTGAAAACCCTTGGCTGTTAAGTTATTGAACGTTGCCCCTAATCTGAAATATAAGCGAAAACGCCAGTTTTAATTTTAATATAATCCTGGGACCTCCAGTATGGTAGTCGAGCGAGCTGACCATTGCACTACGTAGGCGGACAAATCCGCCGGGTTCGAATCCCAAGGGGGGACAAATAATTATAAGTGATTAATTCACTGTAATATTTATTCAATATAACCCTGGACTGGTACTTGAAGCAGAGGGCTGATCACCTTTCCTTCATGTGTTAATGATCAATATAACACTACGTTTATATGATGCTGTGCCCTATGCACCATAGGGTGCGGATAAGGATAAGAATGAAAAAAAAAAGAATATATATATATATATATATATATATATATATATATATATATATATATATATATATATATATATATATATACATATATATATATATATATATATATATATATATATATATATATATATATATATATATATATATATATATATATTTATTTATTATATATATATATATATATATATATATATATATATATATATATATATATATATATATATATATATATATTTATATATATATATACATATATAAATATATATATATATATATATATATATATATATATATATATATATATATATATATATATATATATATATATATATATATATATATATATATATATATATATATATATATATATATATATATATATATATATATATATATATATATATATATATATATATATATATATATATATATATATAACGAATAACGAATATTAAAATTGTTATATTGCACACTCGTATAGTACCACTTATATAAAACTGAAAGTGTTCTCGAATCTAGTCGTGCTGAAATAAATAAACTCAACTTTATGTTAAGAGTTTAAAGAAAAGTTGCCAGGATTAAAAAAAAAATACTCTTACAGTAACACATCTTTGATATCGAGGTGAATATTGAGATTTTCTTTTTCGTATGGTTCAAGTGGAGGCAGCCCAGCAATTCCATTTGGCATTGCATCTCTCAATTTTTCCATTAATTTTCTTAGTTGAGTCTCAAAAGCTTTAGGTTTGATTCCATTTTGATTTTGCGAATCTAAAAAGAAAAACAGAATGATCAATAAATTAATATTCACAAATTCTACCCATTATTGACAACCACACTAATCAAATTCTAGTAGTATAATTGTCAATAATGGGTAGAATTGGTAAATGTTACACGTGTGTGACAGTTGTGAATCAAGTGATCACTTAAACCAGCCTATGACGGTTGTCAGCCCCGTAAATGCCCAGACTTCCATATTTTTCTCCATCTTTGATGAGATGTCGAAAAAAATTAATATGAAAATTACTCCTGTGATTGGAGATAATCCAGATTTTGTGAACGAGTATTTGGACACACTCAAAATGTTGTAAATAAATTATCTGTTCAAATTATAAGCTTAAATAATAAAAATAAAAATGATATTTTCTGGCATTTCTCATGTCGCTCACTCCTTTTAAGAACGTCATAATTAAAAAATTGTCTATTTTCAGTTGTGCATGTTTTCGGAATGCCCAGAAAATGTACTATATCCCAGAAAAAGAGGCATATTTTAAACTTAATATTTACCCGCTACAGGGCAGAAAGTGTTGTTTTTGCATTTTGAAAAAAAGGTATTGTTTAATTATTTTTTAAATATAGTAAATATTTTTCAAATGGAGAAAAAACCTTCAGGTTTTACCTAAAAAGATCTGTTTCACAGTAAAAAGTTCAATAAGTGGCTTGATGTTTATTTTTAATGCATTGTATTATATTTTTAAACTTTAAAAACGTTCTCCTGAAAAATCAAGTTTTTTGATTTATGACGTTCTTGAAAGGAGTGAGTGTGATTGTATTCCAGATTCGGACCTCACATACTAATATAAGAGTTTCTGCTTAGTAAAAAAGCTTCTTTACATCTCACCAATAGACGTCTCTAGTGAAGTTCTAGTGATTCAAGAACAAGGTTTCTAAATTGGTTCATATATATTGAACTTCCAAGAAGTTGAATAAATTAAAAAAATTATGAGTTGATTTTAATGAACATAAAATTATTATACCCATGGTTTATCTCGTAATACATTGTAGAAAGGTAAATTCTCAAAATCAAAATTCGCAAAAAAATACTCCCTGGAAATTTTCTCTCTTATATCTAGTAAACCCGAAATTTTAAACAGGAATATAACACATGCTGGACTCGAGGTATCTCTAGTGATGTTGGAGACTTTTTGGCCTATAATTTTCACTCATGAATTATAGTAACTTTAAACAGAAAGAGTAAATCCACTCACGAGTAAGTATAGGCTATAAAACTTATAAATCTGAAACCTAAGTAGGGCCATGATAAGTGGTGTTCCATAAGCCGTAGCTAGATTTAAGAGACACTTGGACGTTAGGAAATATATATATATATATATATATATATATATATATATATATATATATATATATATATATATATATATATATATATATATATATATATATATATATATATATACATAAAATAAATTATCACAGTTTCTTCATCATTCGAACATCTTCTAAAATATATCGTTTTGATATGTACTACATACTAGTAATGATCTAAGATGAGTAAAATTCTGATGCGGACGGTTCCGGCTTGATATATTCATATACACGATATATGCATTCATTCATTCGCAAACAAATACACTCACACACACACACACTCACATGGGCCATGATAAGTGGTGTTCCATAAGCCGTAGCTAGATTTCAGAGTAACTTGGGTGTTAGGTAAATAAGAAAAAATGTCATACATACTTTTTAGGTTAAAATGTCTTGTAGCACTAGCGGAACACAATATTAACCCTAAAATGTAGATTATCTTCATTTTGCTTTTAAAGATAGTATTGACTTGTATTTAAAAACTTAAATATTGACTCTGTTTTTTTTTAAACATCTATGTTTAATACTGCAATAATATTTTATTCGCCTGATTCTATTTATCACGTTGTATAATAGGTTTTTAATCAGTATTATTTATTGAAATGTTTTATCTATTATATCGATAAATAAGATAAAAAAGATAAAAATTAAATCTTTATTTAAAAAAGAAAATGTGTTTTAGTGTTACATGATTAATAATTTGGCAGCAATTTCATATTTTGTCCGCCTCCGTAGTATAATGGTCAGCACGCTCGGCTACCGTTCTGGAGGTCCCGGGTTCGATTCCCAAGGGGGGTAAAATAAATATAAGTGATTTTTTCACTGTAATATTTATTCAATATTACCATGGACTGGTACCTGAAGCGGAGGGCTGATCACCTTTCCTTCATGTGTAAACGATTAAGATAACACTGCGTTAATATGACACAGTGCCCTATGCACCATTGGGGTGCGGATAAGGGTTTTATTATTATTATTATTAATTTCATATTAGTTTTTTGACACTTATCAAAGATGAAGAAGAATATGGATGTCTGGGCATTTACGGGGCTGACGACCGCCATAGGCTGGTTTAAGTGATCACTTTACACACGTGTAACATTCATCAATTCTACCCATTATTGACAACCACACTTCTCAATAATGGGTCGAATCGGTGAATGTTACGTGTGTGTTACAGCCTAAGACGGTCGTCAGCCCCGTAAATGCCTAGAATTCCATATTCATCTTCATCTTTGATGAGATGTCATAAAATAATATGAAAAATAAATCCTATTATTGGAGATAATCCAGATTTGTGAACAAGTATTTGGACACACTGAAAATGTTGTGGCAATAAATTTACACAATGTATAAATATATTTATGTTAGATTTGTAAAGTATTTTTTAAGTAATTTAGATTTTTAGACAGCCTTTTTAGGATATTGTTATTAATATTTTTTTACTATTTATTTTTTAGGTACTAGATTATTCAAATTTATATAACATTCTTTGAGTTTAAGAGTTCACGTAAAAATGCGAAAAAAAAGGTAGGTACATCAGGAAGCTACTGTGAAGTAGAGGGCGCAAGAACGACGCGTACATTGTTTTTTCCAGGAATCGTCAATTTGTCGTCGTAATTTTTACGATAATTCAGTTTTATAGGGTTAATGATACCCTAGACTGGATCAACTTTTCTTCGTGTACTAAATGGTAGTATAATACTGCTTATGTAAGATGCAGTGCCCTATGAACCATTGAGTGCGGATAAGTATAAGAAATAAACAGGCATGTGAGACAACCGAATTCGTCAAAATAGATTTAGACAATGAGACAATGGCATGCGCGTGTGAGGAGAATGGAACCATCCAGACTCTCCCACATTGCACTGCACGGCCAACCCCAAGGTAGACGACTCCCGGGCAGACCACCAAAGAGACTGATTGACAACTGGGAATCGACATCGCAGGAGGCTAATCCCTCTTAAAAAAACATCACAAGGCCCACATTAATCAGAAGAAGAAGAAGAGATTTGGACACACTCAAAATATAGTCTAAATATCTATTTAAGCTTTAAAACTTACAAAGTTGTAGCCTAAGCAGGAACATGATAAACGGTGTTACATAAGTCGTAGCTAGATTCAGGTGTCGCTTGGACGTTAGGTAATTAAAAAAAATCTCTATAAAATATCTCAATACAACATTTTGAGTGTGTCCAAATACTTGTTCACAAATCTGGATTATCTCCAATTATGGGAGTTATTTTTCCTATTATTTTTTGACATCTCAACATGGATGAAGAAGAATATGGAAGCCTGGGCATTTACGTTGCTTACGACCCGTAAATGCACAGACTTTCAAATTCTTCTTCATCATTCTCAAAACAACTTTTGCATTAGTGTTCTGAACTAAAAATAAAAACAATAACGAGTAAAAGAATTCATTTAATTTATTAACTATTTTTAATTAGTTAATTTTAATTTAATTTTTCTCTCTTTTTTGAGTGTTTATAAGATTAAAATCGTTAAAAACAATAAAAATGTATTAAAAAAGAACTCCACCGACAAGACACACAAAGTGGCTTGGTGGGTCTGTGCAAAAAATGTTTTTAATATGTTTAAAATTGTGATTTAAATAAGTGGATACAATTTTTATTAATAAAACAAACACGGATATTCAAGCAATAAATTTTATTCTTCATTTATTTCATCAAGTTCTACAAAATAAACTTAGTATTACAAGGTGGCTTGGTGAGTCTCTGCAAAAAAATGTGTTTAAAAATGTTTAAAATTTTATTTATTGTTTCGGCATTAACTTTGTGGTAAGACATGTTACAATGATTAGAGAAAACACTTGTTTTATACCACTTGAGTTTTATTAAAGACTTCATGTTTCAGAAGTTAAACTTCCATCATTCAGGTGTATAATAATAACTAAAATATTAAATATAAAATTGTTCTATAAATAAGAAGAGGGGAAAGTTAGTGGGAAAAATAATGTTTAAAATTGTGGTTAAAATAAATGTATACAATATATGTGAATAAAAAAACACGTATATTCAAGGAATAAATTTTATTTTTTATTTATTTCATCAATTTCTACAAAATAAACTCAATATTGATTTCAGAAATTGGAATTTTAGACTATTTGAGGGGTGGCTGTAGTCCCCCCACCTCCCCCTCCAGTGATGAGGTCAATTAGGTCACCCAGTGTCATGCTGGTGAGGTAGCTGTTGGCAAAGTCGACCACGTATCCACCAATCAGCGCGGACAGCTGCTCTCCTTGCGTCTCCACTAGCCCTGGTACCAGCTCCTCCAGGATCTTGTTCAGGAGCACACTGACGTCACCGCCGCCCAGCAACCCTGAGATGTTGGACTGGGGAGAAAATAATATTTATTTATAGATATGCTTATATTTTAATTTATTTTAACCCTTTCCGGCACATAATTTTTTTTAAATTCCACCATGTCTACAATAGATTTACAGCATAACAGGGTTAAACAATACATCCAAGTTTTTTAAAAAAATAAAACTACACTTGTGTGCAAAATTTATTTTGATTTTGAATGTATACAATCGTGTCTCTTATTATTACATTTTACACTAAATACGAGTGAGAAAAAAAATATGTTTGCTTGTATTTTAACGCTAAACTGATGAAGAAAAAAATGTCGAATGACATTCGACACAGGACTCACCGGAATAAAGTCGATGTCGAATTACATTCGACATTAGACCGGAAAGGGTTAACATATTCATAGATATGCTTATATTTTAATTTAAAGTAATATTTATTTACAGATATGCTTATATTTAAATTTTATTTAAATTTATGTATTAAACGTTAAATCAAATACTGATTGTATGAGTCTACTAAGTTGTATTTCATTGTTAAAAAAACACATAAAAATCAATTTTGCGACAGTTGTCTGACCTAGTTATGGCATTTTCAAACGAATGACATTCGTATATATATATATATATATATATATATATATAATATATATATGTATATATATATATATATATATATATATATATATATATATATATATATATATATATATATATATATATATATATATATATATATATATGTGTATATATATATAACTCTAACCCTTATTCACACCCAATGGTGCGTAGGACACCGCATCGTTTTTACGCAGTGTTATCTTGATCATTACATGAAGGCAAGGTGACGACTCCTACGTTTTATGTTAAATGCATCGAAACATGTGTCAAAATGTAGATTTGATATTTTGTAAAGCGCCCTTGAGGTGAATTCTCCAAAAAGTCGCTGAACAAAACATGCAATTATTATTGTCAAAGTCGGAGTGCTTACAAAACTAAGGATCTATCACTATCTGGTTTAATAAAATTACTTAAAAACACTGCGTAACATCAATTATTCTTCCCATAACTCAATACCAAGAGGTGAATTTTGGAGAATTCACCCTTGAGGTGAATTCTCCAAAAAGTCGCTGAACAAAACATGCAATTATTATTGTCAAAGTCGGAGTGCTTACAAAACTAAGGATCTATCACTATCTGGTTTAATAAAATTACTTAAAAACACTGCGTAACATCAATTATTCTTCCCATAACTCAATACCAAATTACGAATAATACATAAAGCATATGAATATAATAAATTAATCAAACTTAAGTTAAGTACACAAATATAATACATGGATCAACCTTACCTCAAATTTTCCTAGTCCGATGTCGATTTCAAAATTATTCATGAAAAGGAATCCGTCCTTGAGGGTGACGGTTGCAAATCCCTTGATATCAATTTCCAAAGCTTTCACGCTAAAAAAAAACAATTTATTATTTTCTAGTTTATACATTTAAATAAAAATGTCATGGTTTGGGCACATAGGATATAGAGAACTTACTCTACAGCACCATTTCCAAATATCCTAAAATCGTCCATTATACGACCATCCAAATCGTATTCATCTGGAAATAAAAACAAATATTTTATGTATTTATTAGTGTGATCAAATTGTAATTGAAGTGAACTGTCTACTCGATATGTACCATAATACACATATATATATATATATATATATATATATATATGTATATGTATATATATATATATATATATATATATATATATATATATATATATATATATATATATATATATATATATATATATATATATATATATATATATATATATATATATATATATATATATATATATATATATATATATATATATATATATATATATATATATATATATATATATATATATATATATATATATATATATATATATATATATATATATATATATATATATATATATATATATATATATATATATATATATATATATATATATATATATATACATATTTTCTCGTATATATGTATGCTGAGATGTTGAAATAAATGTAAACATACGAATTTAATTCACAAACTTTCGATTTAAAGACTTTTTGGATACAATATTATTTATTATATCGCACGCTGGATTATTCACCCTACACAGATTTGTGAAGTATTTGGGTGTGTATCCAAAATGTTGAAAATAAATATCAGGTAAACTTACCAGCTAGAATTTTTATAAGGGGAACAGAGAAGTCATAGTCCAATCGCAAACGCAAAATTGTAAAGCTGATATGGTTTACAATAAAGTCCTTTAATCCTGTTATATCTATTTCCGAAGCAAAAATTTTCAACCTGAAAAAAAATCATTGGTACATAATTACACGCATATCATCTTAAGTAAATGATAGTTTTTTGAGATATTTGTTGGCATTTGCACAGTCTAACAACGTATGTGATTCAATATTATATCTTCTTCTGCGCTCCATCCCAATTTATCGTCTTTGTACACTCTTGGGGTCAGCTCTCCTCGTTCTCAGGTTATAGGTCATTTTATCATAGACGTCACCTGGGCCATGTCTATTTCATACCCTTTCCTTGGATGAACCTATTTTTTTTACATCAGGTGTCACCTATTTCAAACAACAGTGTTTGATGTCCCTGAATTTGAACGACATGTGAATGTAATGTTTTTGCGATGGCTTTACCCACCCATTTCAAACAACAGTATTTGATGTCCCTGAATTTGAACGACATGTGAATATAATGTTCTTGCGATGGCTTTAGGTGTATTTTTTTCTTCTTTTTCCCACACTTATTTGCATTAATATAATGCTATCTTTATTATTTTTATTGTGTCAAGTACTCACGTTCCACTATATTGCTGTGCTATATTATATTCTATATGTAAAGGCCTTACAGGCGTATGCGCCAATAAAAAAAAAAATAATAATCACTTCGCTTGCCCTTGGAATCCCGCAAGCTAGCCCTGACGCATTGTCAATCTCTGGATCTGGGTGTATTTAAAATACAGTTCAGCTAAGAAAATTCGGTTGAAAAACTTCAGATTTTAAAACTTTTATCAATTAAAAATACAGTCACTTACAGAGCAGTTGAAGGAATCTCCACGGTGGCATTGATGACTGGAATCTCCAGAGGGTCCAGGACTGGGATGCCCATCTCTTCGCTTCCCTCCTGTATGATCACCCTGAGTTTCTCCATAAGAGCGCGGAGCTCTTCTTCATACGACCTTGTGGTCATCCCATTGTTTGAGAGTGCCTCTGAAAAAGCAATCAGAATCATTTACATCCCACAAAACAATTTATTTTTCTGTCAATCCTGGTTGTTATGGTGAAGGTGGTGGTCTATTTAGTTGACACATTGAGGTAGATGGCTCCTCTTTACCAGGAATGGTCTTCTTTCACCCTCGGGGCTTCCAGAAATGCCAATGCTGCATGCGGCCCGCGGCGCCCTTACGTGCGGCCCGCGGTCATGTATGACGAATTTATATTTTTTTTAAATATCAAGTCCTTCAGAATTTATTTTAAATCATAATTTTGTTATTAAAATCAATCAAATTTCTGTAATTATATGAAATGCATATATTCTGTTGAAAGAAACTCAAATCTCGCACTGAATGACCATTGATAAATTGGATTAAAAATAAAATTGTTAATATTGTTTGATTTTCAATAATTAATAAATTTGGTTGTTAAAATTGATAGGTTCTTGCTATCGTATTTTTTTCACAATAACAATTATTGTACTTACTGATTACCTCTGCATTCAAGTTATTTATACTTCCAAAAAATAAATATTTTTGAATTTCATTGCAATATATTTTTTAAAAATCATTACTGTCTGTATGCGGCCCTTAGGGAAATTTTAGGTCATTGATGCGGCCCGGGCAGCAAATTGGATTGGCCAGGCCTACATTACAGGATGCTAACTTAAGTCTACAAACAAGTGTTATAATTCAGTTTTCCATTTTACAAGGAAATATGTAAATCTCACCAATCAAGTGCCTATCCTCGAAAGAGACCCTTGCAGAACTTGCAACAGCTAGGACTGCCACAAAAAACACCAAAACATTCTTCATTTTGGTATCTGAAATTAAACTAAAATAACTGAATACGTTTGTTATTCATCAAATGGTTTATATGTATATTTATATATATATATATATATATATATATATATATATATATATATATATATATATATATATATATATATATATATATATATATATATATATATATATATATATATATATATATATATTTATATATATATATATTTATATATATATATATATATATATATATATATATATATATATATATATATATATATATATATATATATATATATATATATATATATATATATATATATATATATATATATATATATATATATATATTTACAGCTAGTTAATTTTTAACTAAAAGTTAATTTTTAATTAAAATCTTAATTTCCGTATGTCATCGACAGCTCGGAATAATTCTTACATTTTTAATGTGAGTTTTACTTGGTAAATGCCACTATTTCTTGTGAAACAAAGTCTAAATTTTAGATTTATGTCCTTGGGACGTTGAAGAATGAAGAGGGGATAGGGGCTTTATAGTGGTATAAACCAAGTAAAAGTTAAATTAAAAATAGATAGATATTACCACAAAGTGACTGTTGAATCAATTATTGAAATTAATTAAGAATTCAGGAGTAACACTATAAAATTAAATAAAAAATCAATATTTAAACTCACTGCTAATCGTCAGAACTCAAGGATTTTTTTTACGTAATGAGTAGACAGTAATATGAATTGAATGATCATTTCGACACCTGCCATTTTGTGGTTCAATCTACAGTAGTGGTTAAAAGATCCGTAACATTTCTAATATGCGTTTAATTCTAACCTTTCTGGGAGTACAAAAATTGATGTCCTACTTCCTCTGGGGAGTGGGTTCTTTTTACAGGAAAAATTTTTTTTGTTCATTAAATCGATGTATTATGAAGATAGAAATTATGTTAATATAATTATTTAAAAAAACACACGTCTGCGATATATATTTCAATTATGACAAAATTACACACAAATATCCACAGATGTCATTGCCATACAAGTTACATCATACTAACTGACATACGGACATCGACGTTCATGAACATCGATACTCCTTTAAGGAAAATTCGCACCGACGTTCATTTACGTCCATACTCCCTGAAAGTCTAAACATCGTAGGGTCCTAACCCTTGCCTCCGTGGTGAAATGGTTAGCTTGTTTATCTACCGTGCTAGAGGTCCCGGGTTCGATTCCCAGGAAGGGTTGAAAATATAAATATTTGTGATTTTACACTAAAATGTTTATTTCATACTACCCTGGACTGGTCCCTGAAGCACAGGAGTGATTACCTTGCCTTCATATAAGTATCGATCAAGATAACACTGCGTCAATGCGATGCAGTGCCCTATGCACCATTGGGTGCGGTTAAGGGTTAAAAGAAGAAGAAGAAAAATTTTATTCTACAAAATATTGATTGATATTATTACTGGAATGCTTTATTCTATTAATCTATGCGCATCTCTTCTTGGAACCCTAACTGTCAACCGTATCATACTTCCTTGGCTTCTTCTACCTCTTCCTCCTTAAATCCTTACCTGATAAATTGATATTATTTGGACATTTTTGACATCTCAACATAGATGAAGAAGAAATGGATTTATGTATACACTATTAACATAAATACTAATTGCTTAAGCAATTAAAATATAAATTAAAAATGGATAGATTTTACCACAAAGTGATCTCCGAATCAATTAATAAAATGTATACAAACTTTTGGCCGATACCGTAGAAAAGTAATTAATACAGATTTTTATAAATTGAATTAAATATTAATTATATCTGAGAGATAGAATAACAGATTAAAATATGATTGATAGTTGTTAACAAAATGAAAGATAAAAATATTATAGAACTGATTGTTTATTGTTATGGAAAATGATAAAAATCTGAATTTATTGAAAAAACAACCAACGCATTCCACAAATACTAAATATTCGATTTTTACATCCATGATCCTGTTACCAATGTCGCCTTCTTTTTTTCTTTTGAAGCCTTAAAAAAGCTTTTATGGTAGACTTAGTGCAGTGAAATTTATATTATTTTTTGACATCTCATCATAGATGAAGAAGAATATGGAAGTCTGGGCATTTACGGGGCTGAAGACCGTCATAGGCTGGTTTAAGTTATCATTTTACACACGTGTTACATTCACCAATTCTATTATTGACAACCACACTACTCAAATTCTTGGAAGTTCTATATATATATATATATATAAACCAATTTTGAAACATTATTCTTGAATCAATACAACTTCACTTTTCCATATTCTTCTTCTTTTTTGATGAGATGTCAAAAAATAAAATGAAAATAATTCCTGTAATTGGAGATCACTTTACACACATGTAACATTCACCAATTCTACCCATTATTGACAACCACACTACTCAAATTCGTAAATGCCCAGACTTCCATATTCTTCTTCATCTTTGATGAGATGTCAAAAAATAATATGAAAATAACTCCTGTAAATGGAGATAATCCAGATTTTGTGAACAAGTATTTGGACAAGTCAGTGAAATTTAAATATCGCTGTTTTTATATATATTTATTTCTTTTTTCTTTTTTTTTGCACCCTGCTTATAAATGCAAGGTCATGCTACGGGTAAGGGATTATTACACTTTTACTATAGGACTTTCCAGTATGCATTATGTGGGGTGAAAAAAAGAGGGTAGAGCAGCGTTCAGCCGCTCCACTCCACTACACTTTAGCTCCATAAAAATTGGTCACAGTTGTTCTACAATATCGCTGGTTAAATGGCAATCGACCACAACTCAGAAAAATTAAACTCTTTATTCCAAAAATGGTATCTAAATCGTCAACATTTTCACAATCGAAAGACACCTATGATTGTAGTGGAAGAAATTGACAACATTTTGAGTGTGTCCAAATACTTGTTCACAAATCTGGATTATCTCCAATTGTAGGAGTCACTTTCATATTATTTTTATTTTTATAATTTTTTTTAATAAAAGAGTTTCTGCTCAATATAAAGCTTCTTTTCGTCTCACCTATAGATGTCTCTAGTGAATTTCTAGTGGTTCAAGAACAATGTTTAAATTGGTTTATATATATATATATATATATATATATATATATATATATATATATATATATATATATATATATATATATATACATACATATATATATATATATATATATATATATATATATATATATATATATATATATATATATATATATAACTTTCAAGAATTTGAATAGCGTGGTTGTCAATAATGGGTAGAATTGGTGAATATTACACGCGTGTTAAGTCATCACTTAAACCAGCCTATGACGGTCGTCAGCCCCGTTAATGCCCAGACTTCCATATTCTTCTTTATCTTTGATGAGATGTCAAAAAATAATATTAACAAGTATTAAGACACACTGTAAGATACTGGAACGATGTTATACTCGTTGTAAGAGGTTCCACTGTAATGTATAATTTATTTTCTTTCTTTATCATCATCAATCTTTCCATCCCTAAAAAACATATGTACTTCCCAAATATACGAAAACTACTCGTTCTAAAATTTCCCCATTTACTACTATAAAAAAATTAACAATTGCTAACCGAAATTAAGGAAAATATATAATAACTTCGAATTAGTCTACTTTCATTTTTCTGTTGCCGATATCAAATAATAATAAATAAAAATAATAATAAAGAATAATTGTTTTGTTTGGTTTTAAACATTGTTTATTTGGCTATGTGAGACATTGTTTATGCTTTCGACAAACTGGTGAGGAAATCGATCAAGTCTTGCAGTGTCATCTTGGTGAGGAATCGATTGGTGAATTCCATGGCGACGCCACCGATGAATGTGGACAGAGTTTCTTGCTGCATGTCGAAGACTCCCGGCATCAGCTCTGCGATGAATTGGTTGAAGAGGTCACCGGTGGGTCCACCTCCCATCAGACCTTCAAGGTTGGACTGGAACAATAAAAAAAAAGTTTAATAATATATTTTGTGTTTTAAAAGCATTGTTAACTTTGTGGTATGGCAATATGTGTCGCCTACTTTCAAAATCCGCCAGATCCATGTAAGTTGATTTAACAAAAAATGCGAATTCTCCGGGTAACATTTAGGTTTCTAAGATTTGTCTATCATTAGATAAAATATTATAAAATAAGAGATTTTTTCCCATTTTTTTAAATTTTTTTTTCAGTGTTTAAAAAAACACGAGACACAAACCAATAATGACGACATCTTAATTTTTGACTTATCCCCGCTCTCTGATTGGCCGATATGGGTCAGAAGGCAAGTTTCATGAATATAGCTGAGTTTGAAATACAACGCTGTTTTTAAGTATTTATTAGCAGGGTTTTCAAGTATTTCAATATTTTAAACAATAAAACCTACATATTATTTATTGATTTGGCATTAACTTTGTGGAATGACATTATTATTTTATTAAAATTAAAATTAAAAATTAAAGTTTTAATTTATACCAGATGATGAAAACAACTGTCGTTTTCGAAACTAGTCGTAAATAAAAATAAAACTCGATAAAGTGGATTATTCAAGTGTTAAATTTTAATAAAATAAAACCCACAATCGGCATTCCGATAGAGTAATTAATTTAAAATATTATAAAAATTGTATCTGGCGGATTTTGAAAGTAGGCGACACATATAACACTCTCCTTATTATTCATCGTTCACTTTGTGTTATAATGTGTGTAGTATGTGAGCGTATGTGTGTTTGTTTGCGAATTAATGAATGAATATATCGTGTATTTGAATATATCGAGCCGGAGCCGCCCGTATCAGAATTTTACTCATCTTAGATCATTTCTAGTATGTAGTACATACTCGTATCATACTCCTATTAAAACGATATATTATTGATGTTCGAATGATGAAAAAACTATGATGATTTATTAAAAGCTTAAATAATAAAAATTAAAAGGATGCATTCTGGCGATTCTCATGTGTGTGATTATAATCCAGGATTCGGACCTCACATAAAAGAGTTTCTGCTTAGTAAAAAGTTTCTTTTCATCGCACCAATAGATGTCTTTAGTGGAGTTCTAGTGATTCAAGAATAATGTTTCAAAATTGGTTCATATATATATATATATATATATATATATATATATATATATATATATATATATATATATATATATATATATATATATATATATATATATATATAGAACTTCCAAGAATTTGAGTGGTGTGGTTGTCAATAATGGGTAGAATTGGTGGATGTTACACGTGTGTAAAGTGATCACTTAAACCAGCCCATGACGGTCGTCAGCCCCGTAAATGCTTAGACTTCCATATTCTTCTTCATCTATGATAAGATGTGAAAAAATAATATGATTAATTTTATATTTAATTTACCTTGAACGTATTTATGGTGACGGACGAATCAAATTTGTTCATGAATAGGCGGCCATCCCTGATGACAAGCGTTCCATGACTGTTAACCTCCATATTATCTACTTCCACCCTGAAATCGTTAGAGAAAAAATTAATAAATCTTGTATGTTAAATGATAAAAAATAAAAACTGTTAAAAAATATATACTTACTCTCCTTTCCCCTCTCCGAATAGATCAATCTGGTCGTAAACTCTACCAGACAAAAGGTAGTGACCTAAAAATTGAATATTACAAAAAATAATATTAGTTTTTTTTTTTTTTTTCAAAACATATAACATACATAAGTCATATATACATATAATATTCCCGATGAGTAATTTCTATTTCTCATTTTGGGACATGGGATTAAGCTTAACAAGACTGGAACACAAATAAGAAAGTAACATTTTTTTTTAAATAACCAAAACTAATACATGGCAAAATATAAAAACAATAAACAGTTAGGTATTATAAATAGGCATAAGAAGCATATTTGAAAGAAATAAATGAGAAAAACATCAGGTAAGAAGCATATTTAAAACAAGCAAATGAGAAAATATAAAAAACAAAAAGTAAAAAAAAAAAAGATTATATGACAAATCACTACACATATATATATATATATATATATATATATATATATATATATATATATATATATATATATATATATATATATATATATATATATATATATACAGATATATATATATATATATATATATATATATATATATATATATATATATATATATATATATATATATATATATATATATATATATATATATATTTATATATATATATATATATATATATATATATTTATATATATATATATATATATATATATATATATATATATATATATATATATATATATATATATATATATATATATATATATATATATATATATATATATATATATATATATATATATATATATATATATATATATATATATATATATATATATATATATATATATATATATATATAGATATTTATATATATATATATATATATATATATATATATATATATATATATATATATATATATATATATATATATATATATATATATATATATATATATATATATATATATATATATATATATCTTTCCATAAAGTACTTTTTCAGATCATTTATTTTGTATCCCCGAATGCTTTTATTATGTGTCTTAAATTGAGATTTTTTGTTTTTTGAATTGTCTAACGTCTCAATAAAACCATATAATTATTTTCAAGAAAAACTTATTACTTCAGTGCAGAAAAAAATTAAAACCCAATACGTTTAAATCTTGAAAAAATATACGAAAAAAAGACTATTATATCATTTGTTTTATAACATTAAACCACGAGTGTAAATCCCTCTCCAAGCACAAGAGCTCAGTCTCTTCACAAGGCACGGTGAATCGAAGTATAAAAGTTTTCCATATGTATAAATGTTTAAAATGTTTAATGTTATACTTAAAAATGTAAATATATTAAATGAATAAAAAAAAATAAAAAATGCAATGTTTCAAGAAAAAAATCATTTACGTAAAATGTTAACTGGATTTAGAGAAAACAAAGTTGCGGCTTAACGAATACTTGGCTTCAATGGCAGTAATTTCTTC